>NC_084558.2:43913327-43925827 GCF_033978685.3 Nerophis lumbriciformis | reverse complement strand
AGGTAGCCTAACGCTAAACGTGACTGGGATTGGATTTTACGTTAGAGCTTTTATCCAATCAGAATTCAGCTAGTATGTTTCCAGCGCTGTATGAATTTTGCCGGATAGACAGTTGCGATAGCCAATCAGATCACAAGTTGTTGACAGTAGCCCATCTAGGTAGCCTGACGCTAAACGTGACTGGGATTGGATTTTACCAGCGCTGTATGAATTTTGACGGATAGACAGTTGCGATAGCCAGTCGGATCACAATTTGTTGACAGTAGCCCATCTAGGTAGCCTGACGCTAAACGTGACTGGGATTAGACTTTACGTTAGAGCTTTTATCCAGTCAGAATTCAGCAAGCTTGTTGCCAGCGCTGTGTAAATTCTGCCGGATAGACAGTTGTCATAGCCAGTCAGATCACAAGTTGTTGACAGTAGCCTATCTAGGGAGCCTGACGCTAAATGCGACTGGTATTAGATTTTACGTTAGAACTTTTATCCAATCAGAATTCAGCTAGCTTGTTGCCAGCGCTGTGTTAATTTTGCCAGATAGACAGTTGTGATAGCCAGTCAGATCACAAGTTGTTGACAGTAGCCCATCTAGGTAGCCTAACGCTAAACGTGACTGGGATTGGATTTTACGTTAGAGCTTTTATCCAATCAGAATTCAGCTAGCATGTTTCCAGCGCTGTATGAATTTTGCCGGATAGACAGTTGCGATAGCCAATCAGATCACGAGTTGTTGACAGTAGCCCATCTAGGTAGCCTGACGCTAAACGTGACTGGGATTGGATTTTACGTTAGAGCTTTTATCCAATCAGAATTCAGCTAGCTTGTTGCCAGCGCTGTGTGAATTCTGCCGGATAGACAGTTGCAATAGCCAGTCGGATCACAAGTTGTTGACAGTAGCCCATCTAGGTAGCCTGACGCTAAACGTGACTGGGATTGGATTTTACGTTAGAGCTTTTATCCAATCAGAATTCAGCTAGCATGTTTCCAGCGCTGTATGAATTTTGCCGGATAGACAGTTGCAATAGCCAGTCAGATCACAAGTTGTTGACAGTAGCCCATGTAGGTAGCCTGACGCTAAATGCGACTGGTATTAGATTTTACGATAGAGCTTTTATCCAATCAGAATTCAGCTAGCATGTTTCCAGCGCTGTATGAATTTTGCCGGATAGACAGTTGCGATAGCCAATCAGATAGCAAGTTGTTGACAGTAGCCCATCTGGGTAGCCTGACGCTAAACGTGACTGGGATTGGATTTTACGTTAGAGCTTTTATCCAATCAGAATTCAGCTAGCTTGTTGCCAGCGCTGTGTGAATCCTGCCGGATAGACAGTTGATAGACAGTTGATAGACAGTTGCGATAGCCAGTCAGATCACAAGTTGTTGACAGTAGCCCATCTAGGTAGCCTGGCGCTAAACACGATAACTTTTCGGTTTTCAAACTATTAGACTTTGCCAAAATATGCCTCTGTGTTTGATCACCCCATTCATGTTGGGTTCTGCTGGCAGTCATTTCTATTTGAGAATCAATTAAGTTTGTATATCAAGGCATCACTAAAGTTACATACAGTTGGTAAGTTTGTATTTTTGCCTCATTCAGTGAGGAATCAATTATTCTCTTTCTTATGGAGAAATTTGCTTCAATATACCCACTTTTGTATTTGCAAACTTTGTTTAAGAACCAATTAAGTTTGTAAATCGAGGTACCGCTGTAGTTACATACAGTCGGTAAGTTTGTATTTCTGCTTCATTCCTGAAAGGAACCCATTATTCTGTTTCTCATGGATAAATTTGCCTCACTATACAAACTTTTGTATTTGTAAACGTTGTTTAAGAACCAATTAAGTTTGTAAATCGAGACACCACTGTAGTTGCATACAGTTGGTAAGTTTGTATTTTTGCCTCGTTCCTGTGAGGAACCCATTATTCTGTTTCTTATGGAGTCATTTGCTTCACTATTCAAACTTTTTTATTTGCAAACTTTATTTACGAACCAATGTAGTTTGTAAATCGAGGTACTGCTGTAGTTACATACAGTCGATAAGTTTGTATTTTTGCTTCATTCCTGTGAGGAACCAATGGAACCCATTATTCTGTTTCTTATGAAGACATTTGCTTCGCTATACAAACTTTTTCATTTGCAAACTTTGTTTAAGAACCAATTAAGTTCGTAAATCAAGGTGTCACTGTAGTTACATACAGTCGATAAGTTTGTATTTATGCTTCATTCCTGTGAGGAACCCATTATTCTTTTTCTTGCTTCACTATACAAACTTTTGTATTTGTGAACCCTGTTTTTTAAGTTCGTAGATCGAGGTACCACTGTAGTTACATGCAGTCGGTCTGTTTGCATTGCCTCACTCCTGTGAGGAACAAATTATTCTGTTTCTTATGGACTCATTTGCTTCGCTATACAAAATGTTTTATTTGCAAACTTTGTTTAAGAACCAATTAAGTTTGTAAATCGAGGTACTATTGTAGTTGCGTCCAGTTGGTCCGTTTGTATTTTTGCCTTATTCCTGTGAGGAACCCATTATTCTGTTTCTTATGGAGTCATCTGCTCCACTATACAAACTTTTTTTTATTTAAAATATGCTAGGAACCAATTAAGCTCGTAAATCGAGGTACTATTGTAGTTGCGTCCAGTTGGTCCGTTTGTATTTTTGCCTCATTCCTGTGAGGAACCCATTATTCTGTTTCTTATGTTCTTATGTTTCTTATTCTGTCAGTCTACCCCAGGGTAGCTGTGGCTATGAAAGTAGCTTACCACCACCAGGTGTGAATGATTGATGGGTTCTACATGTAAAGCGACTTTGTGTACTTAAAAAAGCGCTATATAAATCCCTGGTATTATTATTATTATTATTATTATGGAGACATTTCCCTCACTATACAAACTTTTATTCACAAACGATAAGAACCATTAAGTTTGTAAATTGAGGTGTCGCTGTAGTTACATGTAGTTGGGAAGTTTGTATTTTTTTTACCTCATTCCCGTGAGGAACCCATTATTCTGTTTCTTATGCAGTCATCTGCTCCACTATACACACTTTTTTTATTTAAAATATGCTAGGAACCAATTAAGCTCGTAAATCGAGGTACTATTGTAGTTGCGTCCAGTTGGTCCGTTTGTATTTTTGCCTCATTCCTGTGAGGAACCCATTATTCTGTTTCTTATGTTCTTATGTTTCTTATTCTGTCAGTCTACCACAGGGCAGCTGTGGCTATGAAAGTAGCTTACCACCACCAGGTGTGAATGAATGAATGATGGGTTCTACATGTAAAGCGACTTTGGGTACTTAGAAAAGCGCTATATAAATCCCAGGTATTATTATTATTATTATTATTATGGAGAAATTTCCCTCACTATACAAACTTTTATTCACAAACGTTAAGAACCATTTAGTTCGTAAATAGAGGTACCACTGTAGTTGCAGGCAGTCAGTATGTTTGCATTTTTTGCCTCATTCCTGTGAGAATCCTGCGTGTAACTGTAGCAGATAACACCGTATCATCTCTTTATATCTCGGACTTAGCATTCTTTGCTCACACTTTAAGTGAAGGATGAGGCAAACACCAACCCAGATGTTTTATTTTGAAAAAAAATTAATTTTTCTTTAATGAGCTTGTGAGTGCTTTGGGCGGCGGCAAAGGCTCACAGGCCGCGGGAGGAACTAGAATTAGCAGGCTAAAGAGAAAAAGAAGAAATATTCATCCCCACGCTGACTGACGGACCGAGCCGGTTCCTTCTGTCACCCGCTGTCATCATTTGTTTGACCGACGCCGTTCTCGTATTCACGTGGAGTTGCCAGATCGCTCGTTAGAGGTCACAGCTGCATCCCCGCCGTGCGGATGTCTTAATTATCCGTCCATAAGGCCGCGGTGGCGTCTCGCTCTCTCCGTGGCGATAGGCAGGCTGGAGGCCGAGCTTATTTGATTATCGTGGCTCGAAAGGAGCCGTCAAGGTTGTGTCATCGATTATTTTGGTATGAATGAGTTCTCTTTTTCGTAAGCGCAGCCCCCATAGTGTTTCAAGGCTTCCGACAGGAAGTACTCGGATTACTGTGATGGACTGAGTTGCCATAGAAACCTTTGTTGACAAGAAGCCATCACCGGAAACAACCTCTCATTTTGTTTTCATGTCCTTCCTACCGACCAATCACGTCACAGCTCATTGTTTGCATTGACGTCACATGACATAGATGAATCTGGAGCTTGTTTTCCTCTGTGGTGCATGGCACAATACACTACAACCTCCATGTACGAACTCAATTGGTTCTTAAGCAAAGTGCAAATAAAAAAGTTTGTATAGTGAGGCACATTTCTCCATTGGAAACAGAATAATGGGTTCCTCACAGGAATGAAGCTGGAATACAAACTTACCGACTTTGTAGCTACAGTGGTGCCTCGATTTACAAACTTAATTGGTTCTTTAACAAAGTTTACAAATAAAAAAAAGTGTGTATAGTGAGGCAATTTTCTCCATGAAAAACAGAATAATGGGTTCCTCACAGGAATGAGGCAAAAATACAAACTTACCGACTGTTTTTAACTACATTGGTGCATCGATTTACAAACTTAATTGGTTCTCAAACAGCGTTCCCAAATAGAAAAGTTTGTATAGTGAAGCGAATTTCTTGATACGAAACATAATAATGGGTTCCTCTCAGGAATGAGGTAAAAAAAATACAAACTTATTGACTGTACGGAACTACAGTGGTACCTCGATTTACAAACTTAATTGGTTCTTAAACAAAGTGTGCAAATAAAAACATTTGTATAGTGAGGCAAATTTCTCCATAGGAAACAGAATAATGGGTTCCTCACAGGAATGAGGCAAAAATACAAACTTACCAACTGTTTTTAACTACATTGGTGCCTCGATTTACAAACTTATTTGGTTCTCAAACAGGGTTCCCAAATAGAAAAGTTTGTATAGTGAACCGAATTTCTCCATACGAAACAGAATAATGTGTTCCTCTCAGGAATGAGGCAAAAAATACAAACTTACTGACTGTATGTAACTACAGTGGTACCTCGATTTACAAACCTAATTGGTTCTTAAAGAAAGTTTGCAAATAAAAAAAGTGTGTATAGTGAAGCAAATGTCTCCATAAGAAACATAGTAATGGGTTCCTCACAGGAATGAGGCAAAAATACAAACTTGCCGACTGTTTGTAAATACATTGGTGCCTCGATTTACAAACTTAATTGGTTCTTAAACAAAGTGTGCAAATAAAAAAGTGTTTATAGTGAGGCAAATTTCTCCATAAGAAACAGAATAATGGGTTCCTCACAGGAATGAGGCAAAACTACAAACTTACCAACTGTTTTTAACTACACTGGTGCCTCGATTTACAAACTTAATAGGTTTTCAAACAGGGTTCCCAAATAGAAAAGTTTGTATAGTGAAGCGAATTTCTCCATACGAAACAGAATAATGTGTTCCTCTCAGGAATGAGGCAAAAAATACAAACTTACTGACTGTATGTAACTACAGTGGTACCTCGATTTACAAACCTAATTGGTTCTTAAAGAAAGTTTGCAAATAAAAAAAGTGTGTATAGTGAAGCAAATGTCTCCATAAGAAACATAATAATGTGTTCCTCACAGGAATGAGGCAAAAATACAAACTTACTGACTGTTTGTAACTACATTGGTGCCTCGATTTACAAACTTAATTGGTTCTTAAACAAAGTGTGCAAATAAAAAATGTTTGTATAGTGAGGCAAATTTCTCCATGAGAAACAGAATAATGGGTTCCTCACAGGAATGAGGCAAAAATACAAACTTACCGTCTATTTTTAACTACACTGGTGCCTCGATTTACAAACTTAATTGGTTCTCAAACAGGGTTCCCAAATAGAAAAGTTTGTATAGTGAAGCGAATTTCTCCATACGAAACATAATAATGGGTTCCTCTCAGGAATGAGGTAAAAAAATACAAACTTACTGACTGGATGTAACTACAGCAGTACCTCGATTTACAAACTTAATTGGTTCTTAAACAAAGTGTGCAAATAAAAAACGTTTGTATAGTGAGGCAAATGTATCCATAAGAAACATAATAATGGGTTCCTCACAGGAATGAGGCAAAAATACAAACTTACGACTGTTTGTAACTACATTGGTGCCTCGATTGACAAACTTAATTGGTTCTTAAAAAGGGTTCGCAAATAGAAAAGTTTGTATAGTGAGGCAAATTTAGCCATAGGAAACAGAATAATGTGTTCCTCACAGGAATGAAGCTGGAATATAAACTTACCGACTATGTAACTACAGTGGTGCCTCGATTTACAAACTGAATTGGTTCTTTAACAAAGTTTGCAAATAAAAAAGTGTGTATAATGAGGCGAATTTCTCCATGAAAAACAGAATAATGGATTCCTCACAGGAATGAGGCAAAAATACAAACTTACCGACTGTTTTTAACTATATTGGTGCATCGATTTACAAACTTAATTGGTTCTCAAACAGGGTTCACTAATAGAAAAGTTTGTATAGTGAAGCGAATTTCTCCATACGAAACAGAATAATGTGTTCCTCTCAGGAATGAGGTAAAAAAAAAATACAAACTTACTGACTGTATGTAACTACAGTGGTACCTCGATTTACAAACTTAATTGGTTCTTAAACAAAGTGTGCAAATAAAAAACGTTTGTATAGTGAGGCAAATTTATCCATAAGAAACAGAATAATGGGTTCCTCACAGGAATGAGGCAAAAATATAAACTTACGACTGTTTGTAACTACATTGGTGCCTCGATTGACAAACTTAATTGGTTCTTAAACAGGGTTCGCAAATAGAAAAGTTTATATAGTGAGGCAAATTTAGACCTAGGAAACAGAATAATGAGTTCCTCACAGGAATGAAGCAGAAATACAAACTTACCAACTGTATGTTACTACAGCGATAGCTCGATTTACAAACTTAATTGGTTCTTAAACAAAGTGTGCAAATAAAAATGTTTGTATAGTAAGGCAAATTTCTCCATAGGAAACAGAATAATGGGTTCATCACAGGAATGAGGCAAAAATACAAACTTATCGACTGTATGTAACTACAGCGGTACCTCGATTTACAAACTTAATTGGTTCTTAAACAAAGTTTGCAAATGAAAAAGTGTGTATAGTGAAGCAAATGTCTCCATAAGAAACATAATAATGGGTTCCTCACAGGAATGAGGCAAAAATAAAAACTTGCCGACTGTTTGTAAATACATTGGTGCCTCGATTTACAAACTTAATTGGTTCTTAAACAAAGTGTGCAAATAAAAAAGTGTGTATAGTGAGGCAAATTTCTCCATGAAAAACAGAATAATGGGTTCCTCACAGGAATGAGGCAAAAATACAAACTTACCGACTGTTTTTAACTACACTGGTGCCTCGATTTACAAACTTAATTGGTTATTAAACAGGGTTCGCAAATAGAAAAGTTTGTATAGTTAAGCAAATGTCTCCATAAGAAACAGAATATTGTGTTCCTCACAGGTATGAGGCAAAAAAATAAAAACTTATTGACTGTATGTAACGACAGTGGCACCTCGATTTACAAACTTAATAGTTCTTAAACAGGGTTCGCAAATATACAAGTTTGTATAGTGAAGCAATTTCTCCATAAGAAACAGAATAATGGGTTCCTCACAGGAATGAGGCAAAAATTCAAATTTACCGACGGTATGAAAATGCAAAAGTTTGTATAGTGAAGCAAAAGTTTGTATAATGAAGCAAATTTCTCATAAGAAACAATGTAAATATGAATAATGGGATCCAGCCTCAACAAAGTAAATTTTTCAGTGAAGGTTTAAACACTTTGAACTAGGGTTGTCCCAATACCAGAACGTATCATATTTAGATACTTTTCAAAATAAAGGGAACCACAAAAAATGCCGTTATTGGCTTTATTTTAACAAATAATCTTATGTTTGATTTAAAATGTTTCTTATTGCATTCAAAGAATAATTTATGCATTAGATAAGATAGTGAATATACTACAAAACTTGCCTTTTAGTAGTATGTAAGCAAACAGAGGCTAATTAATCTGCTGACATATGCAGTAACATATTGTGTCATTTCCCATTCTATTATTTTGTCTAAAATATAAAGGACAAGCAGTAGAAAATTGATTATCAATTTACTGTTAATATCTGATTACTTTCTGTTTTAACATGTTCTATCTACCCTTCTGTCAAAATGTAATAATCACTTATTCTTCTGTTGTCTGGATACTTTACATACGTTTTGGGTGATACCGCAAATTTGGGTATTGATCCGATACCAATTAGTTACCGGGCCATAATTAAAGTTCTCCTGTGTCCAGGGACGTATTTTCTGAGTTTATAAACATAATAAACAATTAAAAAAAGCAAATAATAAAAAAATATTTTGTTATTATAAAAAATATCAATGTAATCATTATAGTATTGACTATATCATTAGGTTACATTTAAAGCCAAAATATGTTCATTCTCCATCTTCTTGTCTTCACACTGCGTCTGCTTGCAAGTGCTGTGTGTGTGTGTATGTGTGTGTATGTGCCTCTTGTGCGCAAGCATTGTCACTGCGGCGCACGACATGTCGATGAAAAATAAAAGTAGTGGTAATTATCAAAAGCAGAATAGTACCGTTTTTTAATTCATTAGTAATAAAGTACCACGGTATAAAGTGCGATACAGTGCTGCATATCACACAAACATAACAACGTTCTCTTTATCAACAAGCCAAAACGACGACGACTCGCTTAACTGTGCTGCTGTGCCAACACACACACAGAAGTCCCTTTGGTGCCCTCACAAACGATGAGAAATCACAAAAACCCTTAACTGTACCAACCTTTTGTTTAGAATGATGAACATTAAAGAAGAAAAATCCACCGTTACATCGTCATCGGAAAGTTAGCAGCCGACGGGAGTAGAGAAAGGAGAAAGAAGCAGTAGTAGTAAATATGAATAATGGGTTCCAATATAAAGTGATATGCTGTACTGTATAGATATATAAAATTCAAAAAAACATCGAGAGGGTGCTGGACCAACTTTCTATTAAAAAATGTCAAATACAGACTTTTTTATTCTTGTTAAACTCTTCTTAGTTTCTTTATTTTTATTCTGTTATTTTATAATTAGCTATTACTACTAATATTCTCTGAAGGTAATTTTTATTCATTTTCTAGTGTTAATGTATTATTCATATTTTAATTACTATTTATTTACTTTTACGTATGTTAAAATGTGTTTTATACTATTTTTATTATTTTAGTTATTCTCCTGTTTTCTCCTCAATACTCAGTGCCATGCCATGTTTTGTTTTTTTGTTTTCTTCTCTACCTTTGTGTTGACACTTGCCTGTGCATGAAAAGTGCTACATACACATAAAGTTCAATTGATTGATTGATATTTAATGTGGAGGGGGGCGTGGTCTGCGGGCCTGCCGCGGAGCGGGGTGTGTAAGGACCGGCCTCGAAGCCAGCGGCAGGTGAGTAGATTGCCCAGCTGGGTCTGGTTATCTAATCACCTGTCTCCTTTATTAGCAGCAGCCGGGCCGAGACACGTTGTTGGAGTTGCTGGTGAGCGGACACAGTTGATGGACGTTGCTGGAAAGAAAAAGCCACAAAGACTGAAAAGTTGTAGCGTGGAGTGCGGTCCTAGCGTGTGTGCGCTCACAAATAAAGACATTGTTACACCAGATTACCGGGGTCACGAGGGGGTCTGTTACGGTCAGGAGGACCCACGAGAGAGAAACGTCACATTTAATAACAAAGTCAAAAAAACAACAACTAAACGAACTGACCCCCTCCTTTACAGCCGCCATGCCGACACGCACACACACTGTCACTAGCCCTGTGGTGCACTCTCAGTTTAAATAACAATACTCTTCCACTTTAAAGGGGCTCTATTACACTATTAATTTTTTATTTTATTATTTGTTCTATTATATTTTTTTACCTAATGGTACCTGCTTATGTGCATTTAGGATCTGCTCAAGTCCCGAAAATGTGAACTCAAACCTTGGAGGTATTTCAGAGATATTTATAAATCAATCTTACCTTCTTTCATACTTATTTCAAACGATCCATTTGGAATTTTGTTGTTGTAGTGTGATGTTTTCTTGGAGTGTGTTGTCAGCAGATTATCCATGTATGGAAGACAGTTACCCAAACATCCTTCCGTGAGTTAGCCAATTTAAATGTATGTAAAACCGGCTGTGCTACAACATCATGTCCTCGATGAACCCCAATGAAGGAAAATGCTCTGTTGTTCGTTTGCTCGAACCAGCGCAAGTCACTACAAAACCTTTCAGCCTCATCTGAAGTAAGAAAACGTCGTACAAATCTCTCTTCGTGTGTGCAAAGCACTTCGAAGAGTAGGTTAAAAATGTGTGAATTACACATTGGCAGTGTTAACTCGTGTAGTTGTGTAGCTAGCTTAGCCTTCTATTGTAAGAAAATAGCGAACCAGCGCAAGTCACTACACAACATTTCAGCCTCATTTGAAGTAAGAAAATATCTTTCATGATTTGTGGCACTGCACCTTCAACTCGGAAGAAGTCTTTTTTCGTGTGTGCAAAGCACTTTGAAGAGTCCTGCCGCAAAAACTTTCCCCAGCATAAAGATGGACTTTCCAATTATCTACTTTTAATGGTGGGCTCGGTGACTACTATTTATGGCAATGGAGAAGACAATGAATTGGTAAGTTATAACAGTAGGTTAAAAATGTGTGAATGACACATTGGCAGTGTTAACTCGTGTAGTTGTGTAGCTAGCTTAGCCTTCTATTGTAAGAAAATAGCGAACCAGCGCAAGTCACTACACAACCTTTCAGCCTCATTTGAAGTAAGAAAATATCTTTTATGATTTGTGGCACTGCACCTTCAACTCGGAAGAAATCTCTCTCCGTGTGTGCAAAGCACTTTGAAGAGTCCTGCCGCAAAAACTTTCCCCAGCATAAAGATGGACTTTCCAATGATCTACTTTTAATGGCGGGCTCGGTGACTACTATTTATGGCAATGGAGAAGACAATGAATTGGTAAGTTATAACAGTAGGTTCAAAATGTGTGAATGACACGTTGGCAGTGTTAACTCGTGTAGTTGTGTAGCTAGCTTAGCCTTCTATTGTAAGAAAATAGCGAACCAGCGCAAGTCACTACACAACCTTTCACCCTCATTTGAAGTAAGAAAATATATTTTATGATTTGTGGCACTGCACCTTCAACTCGGAAGAAATCTCTCTTCGTGTGTGCAAAGCACTTTGAAGAGTCCTGCCGCAAAAACTTTCCCCAGCATAAAGATGGACTTTCCAATGAACTACTTTTAATGGCGGGCTAGGTGACTACTATTTATGGCAATGGAGAAGACAATGAATTGGTAAGTTATAACAGTAGGTTAAAAATGTGTGAATGACACATTGGCAGTGTTAACTTGTGTAGTTGTGTAGCTAGCTTAGCCTTCTATTGTAAGAAAATAGCGAACCAGCGCAAGTCACTACACAACCTTTCAGCCTCATTTGAAGTAAGAAAATATCTTTTATGATTTGTGGCACTGCACCTTCAACTCGGAAGAAATCTCTCTTCGTGTGTGCAAAGCACTTTGAAGAGTCCTGCCGCAAAAAATTTCCGCAGCATAAAGATGGACTTTCCAATGAACTACTTTTAATGGCGGGCTCGGTGACTACTATTTATGGCAATGGAGAAGACAATGAATTGGTAAGTTATAACAGTAGGTTCAAAATGTGTGAATGACACGTTCGCAGTGTTAACTCGTGTAGTTGTGTAGCTAGCTTAGCCTTCTATTGTAAGAAAATAGCGTCACCGTCCTACGGCAAAATAAAGAATTTTTTTTTTAAACTACTTTTAATTGGATCAGAGTCTACTGTGGTTGGCAATGGAAGAGTAAGTTATATAATCCGTTATTACGTTCACGATGTAGCTTGAAGCTTAGTTTATAGCCTTGAGCCTCCATTGTTTACAACTCAAAGCAGCTGTGCACCTGTGCTACCGGGTATCAATTCACATAAAAGGAATGGAATGATCTTTATTGTCATTGTGTAATGGCCGCAGGGATACATCCATATATATAAATATTGCCAGTCACAATTAAGCTTGTGCTCAGCTGGGTAAAAAAGTATATATACTTATTATGTCATGTATTTATGAAGTAGTATGAACTTTTACAGTCATATTCAGTAATAATGGTAATATCAAAAATGTAAATTAATAGAATGTGGGAATATAAAAGGCATCTTGTGCTATCGGACGGGGGGCGGAAGCGGAAACTGACGTCAGACACCACCTGGATCACCTGTCAGCCAAATCGTTTTGCTTGGAACAAATCCTCATTTTTGACCTTTTTGTGCATTTACCATTGGCCTGTGGAGAACTGGGACAAACAGAGACACTTACCAGGAGGACCTGAGTTGGATGCGTGGCACCGTAAGTAGGCCGCGGCTTCCAGCGTTGTATCGCTTGCCCGTAAGTGCATGCCGCTATGTGCATGTCACGTGTGTAACTTTGG
>NC_084558.2:43870827-43905827 GCF_033978685.3 Nerophis lumbriciformis | reverse complement strand
AATACCATTCTTACTTACTGAACCGTCCCGTGCGTGATGTCTGTAGGAGTGTTTTAATGCATATTTTTACGTGCTATCGTAATGTAATCAAGCTAGCGTCTTTGGCATTAGCTAATATGCGAACACGTTTACAAGTGTTTTTGTTAGTATTTAAAAAAATAACTAATTTCACAACGTATGTATTTGTGTGATGTCTGTTAGAGTGTTTTCATGCATATTTGTACGTGCTATCGTAATGTAATGAAGCTAGTCCCGTTAGCATTAGGTAATATGCTAACATGTTTACAAGTCTCAGTGTTAGTATTAGTACAATGGCATTATTTTCGTATTGTTTTGATTGATTGATTGAAACTTTTATTTGTAGATTGCACAGTACAGTACATATTCCGTACAATTGACCACTAAATGGTAACACCCAAATAAGTTTTTCAACTTGTTTAAGTCGGGGTCCACGTTAATCAATTCATGGTTTCAGTTTTGTAAATCCGCCTAAACGTCACCTTGGAGTTATCGAGGCTGTTTCACCGATTGGAGAGCTAGTTCCCGCAGCTCGCGGGTCCATGACGATGACTTCTGTTTTGTTTGATCCTCCGTTTTACTGCCCTGTTACAGGAACCGCTTGGAAACCATTAAGGTATGTAAATATACATTTACAAAATATTTCTGCTTAAAGTTAAAAAGTTAAAGTACCAATGATTGTCACAAACACACTAGGTGTGGTGAAATTTGTCCTCTGCATTCGACCCATCCCCTTGTTCACCCCCTGGGAGGTGAGGGGAGCAGCGGGCAGCAGCCGTGGCCGCGCCCGGGAATCATTTTTGGTGATTTAACCCCCAATTCCAACCCTTGATGCTGAGTGCCAAGCAGGGAGGTAAATAACTCAGTCCAACAAAAGTCAACAAACAACATGAGAGACTGGGAAGCAGTTTGTTGGGTCTTCGCTGCACTGGCCTTCAGGGGAATGTCGATCTTTCCAAGTCCTTTGCAGCCAGGGAAATAATCCAGATTAAAAATGTCCGCGTTTGAGCGAGTGAAAACAAATCTGAATTTTTCACTCGGCTTCTCCGTTTGTGGTCATCAAATTCATCGCACCTCGCTGTGCAGAGCAGACGGCGTCTCCAAGATGTTGTCAAGCTTGCGATTTAGTGCAAAATCAGAAAAGTCCTGACTAGAGATGTCCGATAACTAAGTCCAACAAAAGTCAACAAACAACATGAGAGACAGGGAAGCAGTTTGTTGCGTCTTCGCTGCACTGGCCTTCAGGGGAATGTCGACCTTTCCGGGTCCTTTGCAGCCAGGGAAATAATCCAGATTAAAAATGTCCACGTTTGAGCGAGTGAAAACAAATCTGAACTTTTCACTCGGCTTCTCCGTTTGTGGTCATCAAATTCATCGCACATCGCTATGCAGAGCAGACGGCGTCTCCAAGATGTTGTCAAGCTTGCGATTTAGTGCAAAATCAGAAAAGTTCTGACTAGAGATGTCCGATAACTAAGTCCAACAAAAGTCAACAAACAACAAGAGAGACAGGGAAGCAGTTTGTTGCGTCTTCGCTGCACTGGCCTTCAGGGGAATGTCGACCTTTCCGGGTCCTTTGCAGCCAGGGAAATAATCCAGATTAAAAATGTCCGCGTTTGAGATGGTGATAAATGATAAATGGGTTGTACTTGTATAGCGCTTTTCTACCTTCAAGGTACTCAAAGCGCTTTGACACTACTTCCACATTTACCCATTCACACACACATTCACACACTGATGGAGGGAGCTGCCATGCAAGGCGCTAACCAGCACCCATCAGGAGCAAGGGTGAAATGTCTTGCTCAGGACACAACGGACATGACGAGGTTGGTACTAGGTGGGGATTGAACCAGGGACCCTCGGGTCGCGCACGGCCATTCTTCCACTGCGCCACGCCGTCCCAAGAGTGAAAAAAAATCTGAACTTTTCACTCGGCTTCTCCGTTTGTGGTCATCAAATTCATCGCACCTCGCTATGCAGAGCAGACGGCGTCTCCAAGATGTTGTCAAGCTTGCGATTTAGTGCAAAATCAGAAAAGTCCTGACGAGAGATGTCCAATAACTCAGTCCAACAAAAGTCAACAAACAACATGAGAGATAGGGAAGCAGTTTGTTGCGTCTTCGCTGCACTGGCATTCAGGGGAATGTCGACCTTTCCGGGTCCTTTGCAGCCAGGGAAATAATCCAGATTAAAAATGTCCGCGTTTGAGCGAGTGAAAACAAATCTGAACTTTTCACTCGGCTTCTCCGTTTGTGGTTATCAAATTCATCGCACCTCGCTATGCAGAGCAGACGGTGTCTCTTAAGATGTTGTCAAGCTTGCGATTTAGTGCAAAATCAGAAAAGTCCTGACTAGAGATGTCCGATAACTCAGTCCAACAAAAGTCAACAAACAACATGAGAGACTGGGAAGCAGTTTGTTGCGTCTTCGCTGCACTGGCCTTCAGGGGAATGCCGACCTTTCCGGGTCCTTTGCAGCCAGGGAAATAATCCAGATTAAAATGTCCGCGTTTGAGCGAGTGAAAACAATCTGAACTTTTAACTCGGCTTCTCGGTTTGTGGTCATCAAATTCATCGCACCTCGCTATGCAGAGCAGACGGCGTTTCCAAGATGTTGTCAAGCTTGCGATTTAGTGCAAAATCAGAAAAGTCCTGACGAGAGATGTCCGATAACTCAGTCCAACAAAAGTCAACAAACAACATGAGAGACAGGGAAGCAGTTTGTTGCGTCTTCGCTGCACTGGCCTTCAGGGGAATGTCGTCCTTTCCGGGTCCTTTGCAGCCAGGGAAATAATCCAGATTAAAAGTGAAAAAAAACCTGAACTTTTCACTCGGCTTGTCCATTTGTGGTCATCAAATTCATCGCACCTTTCTTTCTTTTCTTTCTTTCTTTAGTTTATTTCAAACATGAACACACTTATAGCATAATACATCACACAATTTCATATCATTCACTTTACATCATGTCCGAAAAGGAGTAGGAAGAAGCAAAGCTTATTTAATCCTACCCTTTTCCCACTTCAGAGCGTTTACAAATATATACATCATTTACTGACCTCGCTATGCAGAGCAGACGGCGTCTCCGAGATGTTGTCCAGCTTGCGATTTAGTGCAAAATCAGAAAAGTCCTTTCAAGAGCCAGTTGGCTCCCGTCCATGCTCTACAAACACGCGCCTCGTCCTGCTTGTTTACACGTTTGCTTACCGGTGCCTTCAACTAGAGGAGAGATTAGATCAGATTCGCCGTCTGTCCCACTTTTATTAGACAGATTTGTTTTATTTTAGACAGATTAGCGCTGCTCCGTAGAAGCGAGAGGACGCCTAATACTGGCGCACACAGTCGGACGTGACTTCGGGTCGGCGATTGGGCAAAATAGGCATCGTGTCGGGCTCAAGTCGGCGCGGGAACTTTAATCCTGGAGAAACATTGACTCAATGGGCCTGGAGGGAACCCTGTCAAGCTGTGACTGTGTTTGCGCTCCCAATGTCCCGCCTCCTCCTTTCCATCTTTCTGCACATCGAGCCGCCATCTCGCCATCTGTCCTCGCTGGGAATTGCTGAGTGCTTTGCAATGTTGGCTCGCAGCTAATTCCACGTTCTCAGCCTCCCTCTGAAGGCCAGCGTCGATCCAGAAGACACTCGGACTCACTCCACATCAACGGGTTCGATTCTTCAATCGGATAAAACGCACTTAAATAATTTAACAAACATAAAATCTCTCTGTGTAACTAATAGTTTTTTTCATAGTTACACACAATAAATGATTAATCGAAGCCACAGAATGGGAATCAAAGTTTTTTCTAATCACATTAATTGGTTAAATGTTGCAGATTTAAAGTATATAACCACAGATTTAAAATGCAAAATGCCGTGTTTACGGTATCTCTTCGCGCTTCTGTACTTAGGATAGGATAGGTCTTTATTGTCATTGCAACAAGTACAACAAAACTATGTTTTCAGCACAAACTCGTTCAAGATTAGACAAACAAACAGTGTACAGGGTTACAGCACGGGAACGCTGATGGGTCGCCACGAGGCGCCCCGTAAAAGGTGGGAAAAAGGTAAAACGCTGGGGAAGAAGATGAGTAAAAAAAATACAATCTAGACTGGGCTCTTAAGGATGCCTAGTCCGGAGTGGGAAAAACCTCCATGCCATGCACACATAAACATGTTACATATAATCATGACAACTCGCAACAGAGGGGGGGGAGTTGGGATCCTGGAGGTCGACTGCTGCTATGAAGCGCTGTCAGCCGTCCATCACCCCGAAGGGAAATCAAGCGGTGGTGAAGGCGTGGGGTGGGGGAGGGGTGTGTGTGTGTGTGTGTGTATATGCCCATTGTCTTGGGTGTGTTGATGTAGTGTCCATAGGTCTGGGGCCGTTCTGCATGCAAGCAAAAGTTCGACTCCAGGTGTCCTTGAGGAGGGAGGGAGGTCAAAAGCGTCCATCGTTGAGGTCTCCTCGGGGATGTTTTCAGAACAGCCTGCTCCTGTTGTTGCAGTGTCAAGGCCATTCGAGGGAGTCAAATCGTAGATTAGGATTTTTGTTTTTCCGCGAGCAGACATTACAATGGCTAGTCTGTTCTATTTGTCCATGCTGGCCCTCATATCCAATTTTTCCCTTTCAACCAGCTTTTTCCATGATGTGATCCATCTTGCGATTCAGTTCAGAAATCGCCTCAATCTGTGATTCCACGGCCCGGCCCAAACCTTCCATTGCAACGAACAGCCTTTGGGCTCCTTGAGTGGCTGCCATCGTCTTACGAATTTGATGATACACCAGAGCAATGCCCAGCCTAATCAGCAGGTGCCCCGTGATCACGGTTCCAAATAGGTAGATGTCTTCCACGTCCTCGATGGAAAGGACTGAGAGGCACATGATTCTCCATTCATCCCAGGAATCTCTCACGTACCCCGCAGCAATGGTTCCATCAGGGCAGCCAGGCTCCCCAGAACCTCTTTTCCTCCTCAAAAAGATTTTGTCAATTGAGTCGAGAGTCCAGCTGATCATTTCTATGTCTGATGTTTATGTTTGGAGGAGAGCGCAAAGAAAGAGGCTTCAAAAAAAGTGTAGACAAGACAAAACAAAGAGAGCAAGCAGGGAGAAGAAGGGAGCGAAAAAAATGTGACCAGAGGCAAGACAGAAAGTCTTGGCAATCACTCCAGCAGCACTGAGAGCGGACTCAGCCAAACTACCTCTACAGCAAGGGCGTCAAACTCATTTTATATGGGGGGCCACATGGAGAAAAATCTACTCCCAAGTTGGGCGGACTGGTAAAATCACGGCACGATAACTCAAAAATACAAAAGACAACTTCAGCTTGTTTTCTTTGTTTAAAAATAGAACAAGCACATTCTGAAAATGTACAAATCATAATGTTGTTGTTTTTTTTAACACTTACATGTTGCGGTTAATAGTATTTTGTCTTTATTTGTCGTTATTTATATTTTCTGAATAAATTATGTGATAATGTCTTTTACTATGAAGCCACACTGTTGTAACACGTGGCTTGGCATTGTCTGGCTGAAATAAGCAGGGGCGTCCATGATAACGTTGCTTGGATGGCAACATATGTTGCTCCAAAACCTGTATGTACCTTTCAGCATTAATGGTGCCTTCACAGATGTGTAAGTTACCCATGCCTTGGGCACTAATACACCCCCATACCATCACAGATGCTGGCTTTGCAACTTTGCGCCTATAACAGTCTGGATGGTTCTTTTCCTCTTTGGTCCGGAGGACACAGTTTCCAAAAACAATTTGAAATGTGGACTCGTCAGACCACAGAACACTTTTCCACTTTGCATCGGTCCATCCTAGATGAGTTCGGGCCCAGCGAAGCCGGCGGCGTTTCTGGGTGTTGTTGATAAATGGCTTTCGCTTTGCATAGCAGAGCTTTAACTTGCACTTACAGATGTAGCGGTGAACTGTAGTTACTGACAGTGGTTTTCTGAAGTGTTCCTGAGCCCATGTGGCGATATCCTTTACACACTGATGTAGCTTTTTGATGCAGTGCCGCCTGAGGGATCGAAGGTCACAGGCATTGCCATGCAGTGTAGTGATTTCTTTTGATGATATTACAGACCGTAGATGGTGAAATCCCTAAATTCCTTGCAATAGCTGGTTGAAAAATGTTGTTCTTAAACTGTTGGACAATTTGCTCACGCATTTGTTGACAAAGTGGTGACCCTCACCCCATCCTTGTTTGTGAATGATTTCATGGAATCTGCTTTTATACCCAATCATGGCACCCACCTGTTCCCAATTAGCCTGTTCACCTGTGGGATGTTCCAAATAAGTGTTTGATGAGCATTCCTCAACGTTCTCAGTCTTTTTTGCCACCTGTGCCAGCTTTTTTGAAACATGTTGCAGGCATCAAATTCCAAATTAGCTAATATTTGTAAAAAATATCAAAGTTGTCCAGTTCTAAGGTTAAGTATCTTGTCTTTGCAGTCTATTCAATTGAATATAAGTTGAAAAGGATTTGCGAATCATTGTATTCTGTTTTTATTTACCATTTACACAAAGTGCCAACTTCACTGGTTTTGGGTTTAGTAAACTGACTAAATGGCTGCACTATTTGTGCCTTGCAACCTTCTCTGCGGGTGAGCTTTTTAATACGACACTCGTTCAACTTTTTGGCCGCGTCGGCGCAAAAAAAAAAAAAAACCCCGATTTATTTTGAGTGCCGCTGGCCACTTGAGGAAGCAGGAGCTCCCCGTTTTAGCAGGCGGTCTAGTGAGGACCAGAGTCTCCTGCAGGAGTTGATCCGAGCTCGACACGTTTCTACGTTGCTCATTTGCATCAGGCTTTCATCATCGCAGCACATCAACATCATTAATAATGCAGTGTGTGTGTGTGTGTGTGTGTGTGTGTGTGTGTGTGTGTGTGTGTGTGTGTGTGTGTGTGGGCTGCAACACTGTTTTTACATTATTTGTATTGGACTGCATGGAATGTGAGTGAGAACAGCCTGCTCTCGAGATGGTGAGCTAACAGGGTTCAACAAGTTTTAAAGGGAAACTGCACTTTTTTTGGAATTTTGCATAATCGTTATGAGAGACATTTACACTTATATGTTGTTTTTTTTAGGGGGGGGGGACTTTAAAGATGATAAATGCTTGGAAGATGCTAATGGAAGTCTACAAAGACCTTTAAAACAACAAGTCTATATAAAATTTAATAACAGACACCTTCGTAACAATATGTAATATGTACAATATACAAACCCGGTTTCCATATGAGTTGGGAAATTGTGTTAGATGTAAATATAAACGGAATACAATGATTAGCAAATCATTTTCAACCCATATTCAATTGAATATGCTACAAAGACAACATATTTGATGTTCAAACTCATACACTTTTTTTTTTTTTTTTGCAAATAATAATTAATGTAGAATTTCATGGCTGCAACACGTGCCAAAGTAGTTGGGAAAGGGCATGTTCACCACTGTGTTACATGGCCTTTTCTTTTAACAACACTCAATAAACTAATTGTTGACGCTTTGAAAGTGGAATTCTTTCCCATTCTTGTTTTATGTAGAGCTTCAGTCGTTCAACAGTCCGCTGTCGTATTTTACGCTTCATAATGCGCCGCACATTTTCGATGGGAGACAGGTCTGGACTGCAGGCGGGCCAGGAAAGTACCCGCACTCTTTTTTTATGAAGCCACGCTGTTGTAATAACACGTGCTGAATGTGGCTTGGCATTGTCTTGCTGAAATAAGCAGGGGCGTCCATGAAAAAGACGGCGCTTAGATGGCAGCATATGTTGTTCCAAAACCTGTATGTACCTTTCAGCATTAATGGTGCCTTCACAGATGTGTAAGTTACCCATGTCTTGGGCACTAATACACCCCCATACCATCACAGATGCTGGCTTTTGAACTTTGCGTCGATTACAGTCTGGATGGTTCGCTTCCGCTTTGGTCCGGATGACACGATGTCGAATATTTCCAAAAACAATTTGAAATGTGGACTCGTCAGACCACAGAACACTTTTCCACTTTGCATGAGTCCATCTTAGATGATCTCGGGCCAAGAGAAGCCGGCGGCGTTTCTGGATGTTGTTGATAAATGGCTTTCGCTTTGCATAGTAGAACTTTAACTTGCACTTACAGATGTAGCGACAAACTGTATTTAGTGACAGTACTTTTCTGAAGTGTTCCTGAGCCCAAGTGGTGATATCCTTTAGAGATTGATGTCGGTTTTTGATACAGTGGGGGGATCGAAGGTCACGGTCATTCAATGTTGGTTTCCGGCCATGCCGCTTACGTGCAGTGATTTCTCCAGGGTCTCTGAACCTTTTGATGATATTATGGACCGTAGATGTTAAAATCCCTAAATTCCTTGCAATTGCACTTTGAGAAACGTTGTTCTTAAACTGTTTGACTATTTGCTCACGCAGTTGTGGACAAAGTGGTGACCCTCGGCCCATCCTTGTTTGTGAATGACTGAGCATTTCATGGAATCTACTTTTATACCCAATCATGGCACCCACCTGTTCCCAATTAGCCTGCACACCTGTGGGATGTTCCAAATAAGTGTTTGATGAGCATTCCTCAACTTTATCAGTATTTATTGCCACCTTTCCCAACTTCTTTGTCACGTGTTGCTGCCATCAAATTCTAAAGTTAATGATTATTTGCAACAACAAAAAATGTTTATCAGATTGAACATCAAATATGTTGTCTTTGTAGCATATTCAATTGAATATGGGTTGAAAATGATTTGCAAATCATTGTATTCCGTTTATATTTACATCTAACACAATTTCCCAACTCATATGGAAACGGGGTTTGTACACACTGCAAGTCTATACATAATAATGATTGTGAACGATAGGCAAAATTCCAAAAGAAAGTGCAGTTCCCCTTTAAGATTGTAAGTATTGTACCTGTTACGCAGCAGCTGTTTGATAGTAACGTGCATCTTAGTTGTAGTTTTCATGAACAAATTTGGAGGTGTTGAAATCGCCATGTAAAATGACTAATGCTAATCAGTAGCATGTCAATAGCAAAGCCAATGTATATTAGCATCAACCTAGCACATTTTTCAAAAAGTAGAGCCTCACTTTACTTACGTTGGAGCGTTTTTTGATTGTAAAATCTATTTTTAAATTTTTTTTGCAACATTTAAAAATGAGCTGATTATGATAATTACTTTCCAGTTGTTTTATTATCACATTTCTGAGTCTCATTTACAGTTGCAAGTCCAAAACGTTAGAGGGCAGTAGTGTATAGTTTATGGTGAGTTGTTTTGGTTTTTGTTGCGCCCTAAAAAGTGTTTGTACTATAAGTATTGTACATATTACACATTAGCTGTTTGATCGTAACATGCATCTTAGTTGTAGTTTTCATGAACAAATTTGGAGGTGTTGAAATTGCCATGTAAACTCGCTAATGCTAATTCGAGTATATTAGCATCAAGCTGGGACATTTTGGAAAAGTGGAGCCTTACTCCGGGCTTCACGGTGGCAGAGGGGTTAGTGCATCTGCCTCACAATACGAAGGCCCTGAGTAGTCTTGGGTTCAATCCCGGGCTCGGGATCTTTCTGTGTGGAGTTTGCATGTTCTCCCCGTGACTGCGTGGGTTCCCTCCGGGTACTCCGGCTTCCTCCCACCTCCAAAGACATGCACCTGGTGATAAGTTGATTGGCAACACTAAATTGGCCCTAGTGTGTGAATGTGAGTGTGAATGTTGTCTCTCTATCTGTGTTGGCCCTGCGATGAGGTGGCGACTTGTCCAGGGTGTACCCCGCCTTCCGCCCGATTGTAGCTGAGATAGGCTCCAGCGCCCCCCGCGACCCCAAAGGGAATAAGCGGTAGAAAATGGATGGATGGATGGATGGAGCCTTACTCCTTACTAGCGTTTTTTTTGAGTCACTTGCTTTGTTAATAATAATAATAATAATAGTTTTTATTTGTAAAAAGCACTTTACATTGAGCAAAACAACCTCAAAGTGCTAGAGTGTATTAAAAAAATAAATAAAATAAAGTAAAATAAAAATAAAATAAGAATAAAATTAAAATAAAATAAAATAAAAATAAAATAAAAAATAAAATAAAAATCTAAATAAAAATAAAATAAAATTGAAATTGAAATTGAAATAAAATAAAATAAAATAATAAAAAATAAAACAAATAGATAAAAAAATTAATTTAAAAAAATTAATAATCAATCATCAATCAATCTTTATTTATATAGCCCTAAATCACAAGTGTCTCAAAGGGCTGCACAAGCCACAACGACATCCTCGGTACAAAGCCCACATACGGGCAAGGAAAAACTCACCCCAGTGGGACGTCGATGTGAATGACTATGAGAAACCTTGGAGAGGACCGCATATGTGGGTAACCCCCCCCCCTCTAGGGGAGACCGAAAGCAATGGATGTCGAGTGGGTCTGACATAATATTGTGAGAGTCCAGTCCATAGTGGATCCAACATAATAGTAAGAGTCCAGTCCATAGTGGGGCCAGCAGGACACCATCCCGAGCGGAGACGGGTCAGCAGCGTAGAGATGTTCCCAGCCGATGCACAGGCGAGCGGTCCACCCCGGGTCCCGACTCTGGACAGCCAGCACTTCATCCATGGCCACCGGACCTGTGCCCCCCCCCCCTCAAGGAAAAGGGGAGCAGAGGAGAAAAGAAAAGAAACGGCAGATCAACTGGTCTAACAGGGGGGCTATTTAAAGGCTAGAGTAAAATAAATAAAATTGCGACATCGCCTCAAGGTAGTTTGGCCGAGTCCTCTTTCAGTGCTGCTGTAATGATGGCCGAAGTGCGACGAGCCGGCTGATCGGCAACTAGGCGTGACGTCACTCGCCACCCAGGTATCGTAACATGGCCGTGTCAGATTTTTTACGTCGAAAAAAGTGCAGGATCTGGTCAACCCATCCTTTATTCTGATAGACTGTCAACCGTGTTGCGTTCAGGACCATAGCTACTTCCTGTTTACATTCCTGCCACCAATAAGAGCCGAGGGCTACGTCAGTTCATAATTCCCTAAACTTATGAGGGCCGAAGAAAGTGATGCCTTGGCATGATTCCAAGCCTGAAGTGGAATGACTCAGTGATCAGTCTCTGACACCTCCGATTGCAACTCGCGCTCGGCCGCCACGTTGATGACACATCCTTCATCTCTCCCTCGCTTAATCATCTGCTGCCATGATGATGATGATGATGATGATGATGATGATGAGCAACTCACCCCCTCCTTCCACTCTAGAACCCAATTTACTCTCCATTTCACTCCCCTCCCGGAGTGTGTGAATGGCGTGCACGTCATGCCGCCCACGCTCCCCATTCCGGCCACTTTTATGTGAGGATGAAATCAGGTGGCATCATTATGAGGGAAATGAAGAGCCGTTTTACTGTAGTAAGAACTTCTTAGTACAAAACCAGTGAAGTTGGCACGTTGTGTAAATGGTAAATAAAAACAGAATACAATGATTTGCAAATCCTTGTCAACTTATATTCAATTGAATAGACTGCAAAGAGAAGATATTTAACATTCGAACTGGAAAACATTCTTATTTTTTGCAAATATTAGCTCATTTGGAATTTCATGCCTGCAACATGTTTTGAAAAAGCTGGCACAAGTGGCAAAAAAGACTGAGAAATTTGCTCATCAAACACTTATTTGGAACATCCCACAGGTGAACAGGCTAATTGGGAACAGGTGGGTGCCATGATTGGGTATAAAAGCAGCTTCCATGAAATGCTCAGTTGTTCACAAACAAGGATGGGGCGAGGGTCACCACTTTGTGAACAAATGCGTGAGCAAATTGTCCAACAGTTTAAGAACAACATTTCTCAACCAGCTATTGTAAGGAATTTAGGGATTTCACCATCTACGGTCCGTAATATCATCGAAAAGTTCATAGAATCTGGTGAAATCACTGCACGTAAGCGATGATATTACGGACCTTCGATCCCTCAGGCGGTACTGCATCAAAAAGCGACATCAGTGTGTAAAGGATATCACCACATATGCTCAGGAACACTTCAGAAAACCACTGTCAGTAACTACAGTTGGTCGCTACATCTGTAAGTGCAAGTTAAAACTCTACTATGCAAAGCGAAAGCCATTTATCAACAACACCCAGAAACGGCGCCAGCTTCGCTGGCCCCGAGCTCATCTAAGATGGACTGATGTAAAGTGGAAAAGTGTTCTGTGGTCTGACGAGTCCACATTTCAAATTGTTTTTGGAAACTGTGGACGTCGTGTCTTCCGGAACAAAGAGGAAAAGAACCATCCGGATTGTTATAGGCGCAAAGTTGAAAAGCCAGCATCTGTGATGGTATGGGGGTGTATTAGTGCACAAGACATGGGTAACTTACACATCTGTGAAGGCACCATTAATGCTGAAAGGTACATACAGGTTTTGGAGCAACAGACGTTGCCATCCAAGCAACGTTATCATAGACGCCCCTGCTTATTTCAGCGAGACAATGCCAAGCCACGTGTTAAAACAGCATTACAACATGCGATTTTTCCGTCTATAGTTAGAAATCTGTCTTTTTATCTTTGTAAAAATATGAAAAAAAAATTCCGTTTTTCTTAGTTTTTTCCCGACCTACAATCTGTGTTAAAATCTTGATCCGTCTCTTTGCCGTACCTGCCAACAACTACGGTTTTCCCGTAATGAGTACGGTTTTTTGTGGCTGCAGTGGTAAAAACTACGGTTTTCCATTAAAAATTATTAGCTTCAAAATGGAAGCTACGTAGCGTAACTACTTTTTTAAACAAGTACCGATTTCCGTAGCTTAGCTATTTTTAGACCCATGTAGAGGTTACATGTTAAATATCATACTTACTAATCTAATAATAAAACAAGACAACAACTGGAGAGAAGTTATCACACAATCGATACAATTTTTTTTATTTTATTATGCAAAACAATAAATATATGTCAACACACACAAAAGTACCAACAATTGGCACAGTTGAGCACTGGTATCGATTCCCAAGTACTGGGAATCGGTACCGTATCTGTTCAAATGTGAGCGGTACCCGTCCTTAATGGATTTGGCAAAATTGTTTTGTGATTGTCACGGCCTAAAACGTCTGAATTTGCGGCGGCTTTTTCGGAAAGTTGCGGCGAAAGTTGCGATGTTTTGAACCAACTTGGGACTTAGTGGATCACTGTAACCTTAACATTAAAAAGCAGAGGATTTAAAAAAAAAAAAAAAAAAAAAAAAACATTTATAAATACTGTATTGATGTTTAAGTCGTTTTATACTGTGCAGACCTAAAATCAGACACTAAATGGCAGTATGAACTCTCTGTCTAAATACCATACCATACCATACTATACCATGCCATACCAACTTTATTCATGAAACCCTTTAAAAATAACCACAGTTGAAGAACAAGGGGCTGTACA
Source organism: Nerophis lumbriciformis (assembly GCF_033978685.3). NCBI lineage: Eukaryota > Metazoa > Chordata > Actinopteri > Syngnathiformes > Syngnathidae > Nerophis > Nerophis lumbriciformis. Next base: position 43,892,423 of record NC_084558.2, on the reverse strand, counting down.
CCACAAAGATAGAGGCAAAGGACAGACTAAAATATTATAATAATAATAATTATTATTATTATAAGACTATAACATTTAAAACAGAGGGAAAATACACATTAATAAAGCAAATACAAATGATCTTAAGAACAATTTGGTAGATAAAAAGCAGTTAAAAACAGTTAAAAAAGTTAAAAACAGTTAAAAAAGTTAAAACAGTTTAAATTCTCATGCTGGGTTGAAAAGCCAGTGAGTTAAAATGGGTTTTAAGAAGGGTCTTAAAAGTAGCCACAGAAGGGGCCTGTCTCACATAGAGAGGGAGATCGTTCCAGAATTTGGTACTGTACTGTTTCAATGAATTAGAACTAATAATAGTCCTAATTAATTATAATTACAGAAAGGAATAATGAATAAAGTTTGATTGTCTTTCTTAAACGTTCATTCATGCTGAACCCCCCACATGAGCGACGACGAGAGATTATCATCACACTTCAACATATCTGTCAGGTTCAAACACTGATGACATCTATTAAACAAGACAAGAAGCAAGGAATTAAACGGAGACAGAATTCAATTTAGCTCAATTGAGGAGAAACGCGTAGACACAGTACCCTTGCACAGTGTCGTCCCACGCTCTGACGAAAGATTGTACGCCTCCTCTTTTATTTGGACTTTCCCTGATTACATTGCAACATCGGTTTCTAAGGGAGGGGGGTCGTAAACAGCCATCGCCTTTGGTTACAAAACAGTTCAACGAAAAGGTGCCTGGAGGGAGGTCAGGCCCTGCCTCCTCTCCCGCTTTTGTAGATCTCGGGTAAAGACAAAATCTTCCTGTGGATTACAATACATCAAAGAAACCGACACCCTCATGTCGCTCCCCATCCTACACAGTGGAGTTTTACAAGCCTTTTGCTTGGTGGGATCAAAGACAGCTTTTGTCCTCTCGCAGGACGAGCTGAACTCAACGTAACACAACGTTTTGTGATAACTTAGATACAATTATTCTGACAATATCTAACATGGAAATGCTGCTTCTTCGCTAGGTCAACATTGCTAATGGGAATCTGTCCTTAATTGTCTGTTGTTGATAGATATTTGTAGAAAAAAAATTGTGTCAGGACGTTGGTGTGTTGCTAAATGTTTATTTCCGACATTACACAGAAGGCTTAGGTATTTTTTTCGATATTTTTATTGTAATATTTTTAGAATGTGTTTGTTCTATTTTTGGCCAAAGTAAGTTTTCTTCATTTTTTTTTGTTTTAATGCCATAATTTTAAATAGTCCGGCCCCGCGTGTGCACAGATTTTCCTCCACGCGGCCCCTGAGCTAAAATGAGTTTAACACTGTCAGAATAATTGTATCTAAGTTATCACAAAACGTTGTGTTTCAATGAGTTCCCGGCGAGCAGACTAAAGCTGTCTTTGATCTTACCAATCAAAAGGCTTGTAAAGCTCCACTGTGTAGGATAGGAAGCGACATGAAGGCGTCGGTTTCTTTGATGTATTGTAATCCACAGGAAGATTTTGTCTTGACCCGAGATCTACAAAACGAGAGGAAGCAGGCACCTTTTCTTTGAACTGTTTTGTAACCAAAAGCAGCGGCTGTTTACGACCCCCCTCCCTTAGAAATAGCTGTTCAACGTCCAAATAAAAGAGGAGGCGTACAATCTTTCATCAGAGCGTGATGAGACACTCTACAAGGGTACAGGTGGACCCGAGATCTAACAAAGCGGAGAGGAAGCAGGACCTGACCTCCCTCCAGGCACCTTTTCTTTGAACTGTTTTGTAACCAAAGGCGACGGCTGTTTACGACCCCCCTCCCTTAGAAACAGCTGTTGCCATGTAATCAGGGAAAGTCCAAATAAAAGAGGAGGCGTACAATCTTTCGTCAGAGCGTGGTGGGAGACTGTTCAAGGGTACAGGTCTACGCGTTTCTCCTCATTGAGCCAAATTTAATACTGTCTCTGTTTAATTCCTTGCTTCTTTGTCTGTTTAATAGATGTCATCAGTGTTTGAACCTGACAGACACCCCTAGGAGATATGAACCAACCCCCACTTCAGTACCACGCAGGATTCTCACAGGAATGAGGCAAAAACCATCAATATCACCACATCTAAAAAATGTTTGATGATGGAGATTCAAATGAGGACTGATTGGCTCAGGTTCACGGTGACACAGGTGCACTCGTCCGCCCACCAAACGGGGTCCCTCTCATGCGGGCGGTGTTGCTTTTTTCAGCTGACAATCCAGCAGGCATCACGTCAGCCGTTTCCCGGTTTGCCGACAGCACACCTGTGTCGTCGTCGTTGAATCGACACGGTCGACCGGACGCAGAAACGTCAGTTTTGAGCCGACAGTCTGCCGCCAAACGTCTCGGCGTCTAATATACAATATGTTGCTTCTTAATTAAAGAACGCGTATGGTACTTTTTTCTAAGGGGAGGAAAAGTCTAAAAAGTGGGTTGATTCCGTTGTTTTTGTACCGTGTTTTTTGGACAAAAAGGCGTACTTATAATCCTATTTTTCCCCCTCAAAACTCGACAGTGCGCCTTATAACCCGCTGCGCCTAATGTACGGAATAATTCTGGTTTTGCTTACCAACCTCGAAGCTATTTTATTTGCTACATGGTGTAATGATAGTGTGACCAGTAGATGGCAGTCACACATAATAGATGCATGTAGTGTCAGAATAATTGTATCTAAGTTATCACAAAACTTTGTGTTACATTGAGTTCAGCTCGCCCTGCGAGAGGACAAAAGCTGTCTTTGATCCTACCAAGCAGAAGGCTTGTAAAACTCCACTGTGCACGATGGGAAGCGACATGAAGGCGTCGGTTTCTTTCTTCTATTGTAATCCACAGGAAGATTTTTTCTTGACCCGAGATCTACAAAGGGAGAGGAAGCAGGCACCTTTTCTTTGAACTGTTTTGTAACCAAAGGCAGCGGCTGTTTACGACCCCCCTCCCTTAGAAACAGCTGTTCAAAGTCCAAATAAAAGAGGAGGCGTACAATCTTTCGTCAGAGCATGGTGAGACACTCTACAAGGGTACAAGTGTACGCGCTCTCCTCATTGAGCCAAATTTAATTATGTCTCTGTTTGATTCCTTGCTTCTTGTCTTGTTTAATAGATGCCATCAGTGTTAGAACCTGACATGTAGGCTGCACTATGATGGCAATAAGACTCAAGTAAACAACACCAACATTGTATATGTTCCATTGAAAATATAGAACATTAAACACGGCGCTCAAAAATCTATCAAAATGTTTTATTTAGTACAACTTTGGTAAGCTATGAAGCCGCACCGCTTGATGGATTGTACTGTGCTTCAACATACGAGTATTATTATGGTGTGTGTATAAGGTAAGACATATTATCTGGTGAAAAAAAGCATCGAAAAACGATCCAAAATAGACCATTCATCGGCAGTGCGCCTTATAATCCGGTGCTCCCTATGGTCCGGAAAATACGGCACTTGCAATTTAGGACTAATTTTATAATTTACGGAATTAAATCATCCAGAATGTGAAGGACGCAAAATTGTGTCTACCAAGACACAACAATACTGCAATATCTCATATTATTTTGTTATAGCTTGTCAAGGAGCAATAATACAACAGTGGTTCTCAACCTTTTCCACTACAGAGAGGCCTAGGGGCCCACTCAAATAATAACATCAATGTGGAGGGGGGCGTGGTCTGCGGGCCTGCGGCAGGTGGGTAGATTGCCCAGCTGGGGCTTGTTATCTAATCACCTGTCGCCCTTATTAGCAGCAGCCGGAACGAGACACGTTGTTGGAGTTGGAGCGAGAGAGAGACACGCCGAGAAAAAGACTAAAAACAAAGACTGAAAAGTCGCAGAAGAGTGTGCAGTCGTGGCGTGTGAGAAGATAAAACAATTGTCAAACCTGACTACCGGGCTTACCAGAGGATCTGTCGCGATCAGGGGAACCCACGGGAGGGGAACTTCCACAACCGAGTTTGTAATATTTCTTTTAATGATATTTAATCATACTTGCCTTCTCAAAAGATATGAAAGCACGTGTTAATCACAATTTTTTAAATTTATTTAACGAGGGTTGTACGGTATACCGGTACTAGTATAGTATCGCGGAACTAATGGATCAAAAACGATACTATACTCTGTTTGAAAAGTACCGGTTCGCCATATTATTTTTTTTTTACAGGCATGACGGCGCGTCGTCGTCACGTTGTAACATTGCTGGTTTTACGAGCAGAGGAGCATGTTCGGCAGCGCACAATCACAGAGTACTTACAAGCAGACACAGTGTGTGGACAGAAAAGGGAGAACGGACGCATTTTGGCTTAAAAACTAAAGATAAAGTTAAGATATAACACTGAAACACCCTCAGGTTTCAAGCTACCGGTTTTAAAGTTACAATCGGCAGTGTTGTAGCTACTTCTAAATCACTAATCCTCGTCTCCATGGCGACGAATAAAGTGAGTTTCTTACAAGTATCATTATCACTGCAGGACGAGGAATAGCTAAACATGCTTCACTACACACTGTAGCTCACCGGCATCACAATGTAAACGAACGCCATTGGTGGATCTACACCTGACATCCACTGTAATGATACCAAGTACAGGAGCATATCTCGTCGATACTACTATGATTACATCAATATTTTTTAGCGTCACAAAAAATTTATATTATGTTTATAAACTCAGGAAATATGTCCCTGGACACATGAGGACTTTGAATATGACCAATGTATGATCCTGTAACTACTTGGTATCGGATTGATACCCAAATTTGTGGTGTCATCCAAAACTAATGTAAAGTATCAAAGAAGAGAATAATAAGTGATTACTACATTTTAACAGAAGTGTATATAGAACATGTTAAAAGAGAAAGTAAGCAGATATTAACAGTAAATGAACAAGTAGATTAATAATCAATTTTTACAGCTTGTCCTTAATAATTTTGACAAAATAATAGAATGATAAATGACACAATATGTTACTGCATATGTCAGCAGACTAAATTAGGAGCCTTTGTTTGCTTACTTACTACTAAAAGACAAGTTGTCTTGTATGTTCACTATTTTATTTATGGACAAACTTGTTCTTCGATTGCAAAAAGAAACATGTTTAATGTACTGTAAGTTTTTGTTGTTGTTAAAATAATGCCAATAATGCAATTTTTTGTGGTCCCCTTTATTTAGAAAAGTGATCCAAAATTATCGAAATAAATTTTGGTACTGGTACCAAAATAATGGTTACGAGACAACCCTATATTTAAAGGGGAACATTATCACAATTTCAGAAGGGTTAAAACCATTAAAAATCAGTTCCCAATGGCTTATTTTATTTTTCGAAGTTTTTTCAAAATTTTATCCATCACGCAATATCCCTAAAAAAAGCTTCAAAGTGCCTGATTTTAACCACCCGTCCATTTTCCTGTGACGTCACATAGTGAAGCCAACACAAACAAACATGGCGGAAAGAACAGCAAGCTATAGCGACATTAGCTCGGATTCAGACTCAGATTTCAGCGGTTTAAGCGATTCAACAGATTACGCATGTATTGAAACGGATGGTTGTAGTGTCGAGGCAGGTAGCGAAAACGAAATTGAAGAAGAAACTGAAGCTATTGAGCCATATCGGTTTGAACCTTATGCAAGCGAAACCGACGAAAACGACACGGGAGAAAGCAAGGACGAATTCGGTGATCGCCTTCTAACCAACGATTGGTATGTGTTTGTTTGGCATTAAAGGAAACTAACAACTATGAACTAGGTTTACAGCATATGAAATACATTTGGCAACAACATGCACTTTGAGAGTGCAGACAGCCCAATTTTCATCAATTAATATATTCTGTAGACATACCCTCATGTCAGCAGGCCAGGGAAGCTAGGGTCGATATTCTTCTCTTAATCATCTTGGGACGGTGTGAGCCAAGACATCCAGGGGAGTTTAGCTCGCTCGTCTGCGGGAACAAACTGCCGCCATTGCTTGCCGTGCTACCGAGGTCCTTTGTCCCTGAATTGCTCACACACTCCGGCAGATTCAATGGGGGTCTGGCGGCAGATTTCTTTGACTTTATCGTTGGAAATGCATCTGCTTTGAGTGTCGCAGGATATCCACACATTCTTGCCATCTGTGTCGTAGCATAGCTTTCGTCGGTAAAGTGTGCGGAACAAACGTCCAATTTCTTGCCACTTTCGCATCTTTGGGCCACTGGTGCAACTTGAATCCGTCCCTGTTGGTGTTGTTGTTACACCCTCCGACAACACACCGACGAGGCATGATGTCTCCAAGGTACGGAAAACAGTCGAAAAACCGGAAAATAACAGAGCTGATTTGACTCGGTGTTTGAGAAAATGGCGGATTGCTTCCCGATGTGACGTCATCGCTCCGAGAGCGAATATTAGAAAGGCGTTTAATTCGCCAAAATTCACCCATTTAGAGTTCGGAAATCGGTTAAAAAAAATATGGTCTTTTTTCTGCAACATCAAGGTATATATTGACGCTTACATAGGTCTGGTGATAATGTTCCCCTTTAACACATAAACCTTAGACTTAGGTCAGGCTGATTAGAAAAAATAAAGACAAATCAAATATACTGCCAAAGAAGGCACTCAAAAAAAAAACATTTAACACAAAATTACGCAGTGCTAAAGTAAATACATTTGTTTATGTATGTTTTATTAAATAAACTGTCAAAAAAAATTAAAATACAGCTTTATTAAGAAACTTCTCCATGACTTTAGCTCCAGACTTCTTCTGTTTGTTTGATGTTGTCATTACTGCCACAAGTGGTGTAAAAGTGTATTACACCTGAGTAAACAATACTATAAAAGGTAAACAAATAATAAACCATGGTACTGTCAGGACCTGTTCCTATTTTCGGTCACTTCCTGTCAGGTGTCCCCGATTGGCAACCAGAGCACACCTGTTTGTGGTTGCCAATCGGACTGCTTCAAGGTCAGGGCTGGAAGTATTGTTAAGACTTCTGTTCATGCCAATTGTCACTACAGAGGGTTCTGGGGCCCACTGAAATATTAACACTGAGTTCGCAATCTTTATTTGAATCATATTTAATCATGTAAGCACGTGTTAATCACAATTGTTTTTATTTATCTAACACAAACCTTTGGCTTAGGTCAGGCTGATTAGAAAAATAAAGACGAATCAAATATACTGCCAAAGAAGGCACTCAAAAAAACTACATTTGACATAAAATTAGTGCTAAAGTCAATACATTTGAACTAAATTAATATTAAAAATAATTGCCAGCGCCCCCCGCGACCCCAAAGGGAATAAGCGGTAGAAAATGGATGGATGGATGGATGTTTATGTATGTTTTTTAAAATAAACTATCTCCATGACTTTAGCTGCATACTTCTTCTGTTTGTTTGATCTTGTCATTACTGCCACAAGTGGTGTAAAAGTGTATTACACCTGAGTACTGAGAATGTGTTTACCTATAAAAGGTAAACAAATAATAAACAATGGTACTGTCAGGACTTGTTCCTATTTTCGGTCACTTCCTGTCAGGTGTCCCTGATTGGCACACCTGTTTGTGGTTGCCAATCAGACTTCTTTGTGGTCAGGGCTGGAAGTACTGTCAAGACTTCTGTTCATGCCAATTGTCACTACAGAGGGGTCGGGAGCCCACTCAACTACCAACACTGAGTTCGCAATCTTTATTTTAATCATATTTAATCATGCAAGCACCTGTTAATCACAATTTTTTTAATTTATCTAACACAAATCTTAGGCTTAGGTCAGGCTGATTAGAAAAATAAAGACGAATCAAATATACTGCTAAAGAAGGCACTCAAAAAAAATGTTAGAAAAATACATTTAACATAAAGTTAGTGCTAAAGTCAATACATTTGAACTAAATCAATATAAAAAATAATTGTTTATGTATGTTTTTTAAAATAAACTATCAAAAAATGTACATCTCCATGACTTTAGCTGCAGACTTCTTCTGTTTGTTTGATGTTGTCATTACTGCCACAAGTGGTGTAAAAGTGTATTACACCTGAGTACTGAGAAACTGATTTTTTTTGGCGGCCCTATGTTTGGGAAACAATACTATAAAAGGTAAACAAATAAACAATGGTACTGTCAGGACCTGTTGTGCAGGTCTGACTTGTTCTTGTGTTTCCTTATTTCCTGTATCGTTTTTATTTTTGTTCACTTCCTGTCCCTGATTGGCAACCAGAGCACACCTGTTCATGGCTGCCAATCAGACTTCTCTGCAGTCAGGGCTGGAAGTACTGACTTCTCTTCGTGCTACACTTAAAAGGACCGCCACCTGTCCTTCAATGTCACCTGCAAAGAAAGACACGTGTAGTTTTGTGTTTCCCGTCGGAAAAACAGGAAGCGGAGAATTAACAAAAGCGAGCGGGGGGGTTCGAGGGAGATGTTTGATGTGTAAATACGCCGGGCGAGGCGACCATGTTTTCCCCGCTGGCTGGCAGGTGACAAACACGCGGCGCATAACAAGCTCGGATTGTGAACACGCATCGGGGAAAAATGGAATGATTTTGTTCTTCGCCGGCTGCTGTCGGGGGAGCGTTGCAAACATCTGGGACGGGGAAAGGAAAGTTTGTAGTTTTAAAACAAAGCATGAAGTGAATAGTTTGCCTTCTCCCGGCAGGAGAAGTTTGCAAAGTAATATTCGGCGGATGAGAAGGTTGCCAGATGGGAGGCCATATGGTCCCCCGCCCCCTTTCCCCTCAAGTGGCACCCGTCGCTCTATTTTTTCAGGTTGCTGGGATGAGTATGGGCTTTGAAGCACAGTGGAGTCGTCTCCCGCGGAGAGAACCCGCCCTCGCAAGACCCAAGGACGGTCCGCCATGTACCGTATTTTTCGGACTATACGGCGCACTTAAAATCCTTTCTAATCTCAAAAATCGACAGTGCGCCTTATAACCCATTGCGCCTAATGCATACTTGCCAACCTTGAGACCTCCGATTTCGGGAGGTGGGGGTTGGGGGGCGTGGTTAAGAGGGGAGGAGTATATTTACAGCTAGAATTCACCAACTGGAGTATTTCATTCATATATGTATATATATATATATATATGTATGAAATACTTGACTTTCAGTGAATTCTAGCTATATATATATATATATATATATATATATATTTATTTTATTATATATATAAATAAAATAAATACTTGAATTTCAGTGTACATTTATTTACACATATACACACACATAACACTCATCTACTCATTGTTGTACTTGAAAGTACAATGCAATACAATTCCGGGGCAATGGCACCTATCAAATACACAGTAATGAAAACACAGTTGTTCTACTAACTGTACTGTGTGTTATGAGAGTCGAGTATGTGTGTGTGTGGCCCTTTAATAGGTGACAGCATGTGAGGTGAGTGACGTCAGTGAGTGTGTGGGCGAGAGAAGAGAGGGAGCGTAGCGTGAGTGCGGGTAGGGACTAGTTGGTTTTGTGTTGGATTGGCTGTGTGCAAGCAATCAATAAAGCAAGATTTGCAACTAATCGCTGGACTCATCATTCACCCTAAAGTCGTCCGCTGTGGAGACCCACTGCCGGGTAAGGTGAAGGGTGTTGCCCCGAGCATACATCGGCCCTGGAGAAGTGTCTCCCCTGCGCTATTAGACTATGGTCTCGTTCTTCTGCTTCGTCTCCTTGTGTGCGCACACTGGACTCAGGTCCGCATGGAGCTGGAGGGGGCGTGGCCTCCAGCTCCGGCTGAATTCCGGGAGATTTTCGGGAGAAAATTTCTTCCGGGAGGTTTTCGGGAGAGGTGCTGAATTTCGGGAGTCTCCCGGAAAATCCGGGAGGGTTGGCAAGTATGGCCTAATGTACGGAATGACTCTGGTTGTGCTTACCGACCTCGAAGCAATTTTATTTGGTACATGGTGTAATGATAAGTGTGACCAGTAGATGGCAGTCACACATAAGAGATACGTGTAGAATGCAATATGACGCCGGTAAAGAAAACCAAAACTTTAAATTAGATTGATTGATTTTGATTGAAATATTCCGTACAATTGACCACTAAATGGTAACACCCGAATAAGTTTTTCAACTTGTTTAAGTCGGGGTCCACGTAAGAGATGTCCGATAATGGCTTTTTTGCCGATATTCCGATATTGTCCAACTCTTAATTACAGATTCTGATATCAACCGATACCGATATATACAGTCGTGGAATTAACACATTATTATGCCTAATTTTGTTGTGATGCCCCGTTGGATGCATTAAACAATGTAACAAGGTTTTCCAAAAATAAATCAACTCAAGTTATGGACAAAAATGCCAACATGGCACTGCCATATTTATTATTGAAGTCACAAAGTGCATAATTTTTTTTTAACATGCCTCAAAACAGCAGCTTGGAATTTATGTTGTGTTACGGTGCGGATGTTCTCCCGAAATGTGTTTGTCATTCTTGTTTGGTGTGGGTTCACAGTGTGGCGCATATTTGTAACAGTGTTAAAGTTGTTTATACGGCCACCCTCAGTGTGACCTGTATGGCTGTTGACCAAGTATGAATTGCATTCACTTGTGTGTGTGAAAAGCCGTAGATATTATGTGATTGGGCCGACACGCAAAGGCAGTGCCTTTATGGTTTATTGGCGCTCTGTACTTCTCCCTACGTCCGTGTACACAGCGGCGTTTTAAAAAGTCATCAATTTTACTTTTTGAAACCGATACCGATAATTTTGAAACCGATCATTTCCGATATTACATTTTAAAGCATTTATCGGCCGATAATATCGGCAGTCCAATATTATCGGACATCTGTATTTTAAATGTTCCATTGAAAATAAAGAACATTACACACGGCGCTCAAAAATCGGTCAAAATGTTTTAGTACGACTAAAGCCGCACCGCTTGATGGATTGTCGGCCCATTACGGCTACCGTAGTCAGAAATACGAGTATTACTAAGGTGTGTGTATAAGGACCGCAAAATGGCACCCATTAGCAGACATATTATCTGGCGTTTTGTTTTACAATATTATACAAAAGCAACTTTTCTTACCTTCTGGTACCTGCTGATGTGTATTTGGGATCTGCATAAGTCCTGAAAACTTGTGCATGTCCGCCACTGTAGTCCGTGTGGACACCTTAGTCGATAAGCTTCTTCTTTTTCTCTATCTTCTTGTTATGGGACATTCACCCCCTGCGGTTACCATTTCTAATATAAAGTAGTGTAAAGTTTTAACTTATATCTCGCTATGGAAGCGCTTAAAACTACCAGGGTAGGGGGTTTACATAATTCACCCAAGGAACTTTAGTTAATAGAGAGTTCCGGTCGGATATTTTTTCACGGGACACATTTCCGTTTTTGTTTCATCTGACATCACATGGACAAAGATAAGACCTTCTGGAAGAAAGTTCTGTGGTCAGATGAAACAAAAATCGAGCTGTTTGGCCACAATACCCAGCAATATGTTTGGAGGAGAAAAGGTAAGGTCTTTAGTCCCAGAAACACCATTCCTACCGTCAAGCATGGTGGTGGTAGTATTATGTTCTGGGCCTGTTTTGCTGCCAATGGAACTGGTGCTTTAAATGGGACAATGGAAAAAGGAGGATTACCTCCAAATTCTTCAGGACAACGTAAAATCATCAGCCCGGAGGTTGGGTCTTGAGCACAGTTGGGTGTTCCAACAGGACAATGGCCCCAAACACACGTCAAAAGTGGTACAGGAATGGCTAAATCAGGCTAGAATTAAGGTTTTAGAATGGCCTTCCCAAAGTCCTGACTTAAACGTGTGGACAATGCTGAAGAAACAAGTCCATGTCAGAAAAACCAACACATTTAGCTGAACTGCACCAATTTTGTCAAGAGGAGTGGTCAAAAATTCAAGCAGTAGGAAGAAACAAAGCTTATTTCCTCCTACCATCCATCCATCCATCCATCCATCCATCTTCTTCCGCTTATCCGAGGACAAGTCGCGGGGGCGGCAGCCTAAGCAGGGAAGCCCAGACTTCCCTCTCCCCAGCCACTTCGTCCAGCTCTTCCCGGTTGATCCCGAGGCGTTCCCAGGCCAGCCGGGAGACATAGTCTTCCCAACGTGTCCTGGGTCTTCCTCGTGGCCTCCTACCAGTCGGACGTGCCCTAAACACCTCCCTAGGGAGGCGTTCGGGTGGCATCCTGACCAGATGCCCGAACCACCTCATCTGGCTCCTCTCCATGTGGTGGAGCAGCGGCTTTACTTTGCGCTCTCCCCGGATGGCAGAGCTTCTCACCCTATCTCTAAGGGAGAGCCCCGCCACCCGGCGGAGGAAACTCATTTTGGCCGCTTGTACCCGTGATCTTGTCCTTTTGATCATAACCCAAAGCTCATGACCGTAGGTGAGGATGGAAATGTAGATCGACCGGCAAATTGAGAGCTTTGCCTTCCGGCTCAGCTCCTTCTTCACCACAACGGATCGATACAGCGTCCGCATTACTAAAGACGCTGCACCGATCCGCCTGTCGATCTCACGATCCACTCTTCCCTCACTCGTGAACAAGACTCCGAGGTACTTGAACTCCTCCACTTGGGGCAAGATCTCCTCCCCAACCCGGAGATGGCACTCCACCCTTTTCCGGGCGAGAACCATGGACTCGGACTTGGAGGTGCTGATTCTCATCCCAGTCGCTTCACACTCAGCTGCGAACCGATCCTGTGAGAGCTGAAGATCCTGGCCAGATGAAGCCATCAGGACCACATCATCTGCAAAAAGCAGAGACCTAATCCTGCAACCACCAAACCGGATCCCCTCAACGCCTTGACTGCGCCTACAAATTCTGTCCATAAAAGTTATGAACAGAATCGGTGGCAAAGGACAGCCTTGGCGGAGTCCAACTCTCACTGGAAACGTGTCCGATTTACTGCCGGCAATGTGGACCAAGCAATCAGACAGTCTGATACCCCATACTCTCTGAGCACTCTCCACAGGACTTCCCGAGGGACACGGTCGAATGCCTTCTCCAAGTCCACAAAGCACATGTAGACTGGTTGGGCAAACTCCCAAGCACCCTCAAGGACCCTGCCGAGAGTATAGAGCTGGTCCACAGTTCCACGACCAGGACGAAAACCACACTGTTCCTCCTGAATCCGGAGGTTCGACTATCCGGCGTAGCCTCCTCTCCAGTACACCTGAATAGACCTTACCAGGAAGGCTGAGGAGTGTGATCCCACGATAGTTAGAACACACCCTCCGGTTCCCCTTTTTGAAGAGAGGAACCACCACCCCGTTCTGCCAATCCAGAGGTACCGCCCCCGATGTCCACGCGATGCTGCAGAGTCTTGTCAACCAAGACAGCCCCACAGCATCCAGAGCCTTAAGGAACTCCGGGCGGATCTCATCTACCCCCGGGGCCTTGCCACCGAGGAGCTTTTTAACTACCTCAGCAACCTCAGCCCCAGAAATAGGAGAGCCCACCACAGATTTCTCAGGCACTGCTTCCTCATAGGAAGACGTGTTGGTGGGATTGAGGAGGTCTTTGAAGTATTCCCTCCACCGATCCACAACATCCGCAGTCGAGGTCAGCAGAACACCATCTGCACCATACACGGTGTTGACAGTGCACTGCTTCCCCTTCCTGAGGCGGCGGATGGTGGTCCAGAATCGCTTCGAAGCCGTTCGGAAGTCGTTCTCCATGGCTTCCCCGAACTCCCCCCATGTCCGAGTTTTTGCCTCCGCGACCGCTGAAGCCGCACACCGCTTGGCCTGTCGGTACCTGTCCGCTCCTCCTACCACTTTTTTTGTATTTAATTCTTGATTGAATTCTTCTTTGTTCAATTCATGCGCTCAAAAATGCATCGCTCACAAAAAGGCTAGCTTTGGAAATTGAACAAAATGAACCCCAGCATGTTTTGACTACTACTAAACAATTATAGAAACGCAGCTAGCTAGCAGGCTAGCTTGTAAAGCCCCTCCGCACCAGCAGGTGGCGCTACGCGTCTACGCCGTCAAGTCTCGCGGAATTACGTGAACAACACGACGGAACGGCGATACAAAAGAACGCACAGTTGTATGAGGGGCCGTTAGGGAGGTTATTCAGAATGACCTCTCACATACACTACTGAAATGCTCGCACATACACTACTGAAATGCTCTCACATACACTACTGAAATGCTCTCACATATACTACTGAAATACTCTCAGATAAACTACTGAAATGTTTTTTCTGTAAGAGGTCATTCTGAATAATGTCCCTCTCATACAGTTGTTCACGTTCACACCAGCAAGGTGCAACGATCAACTCGGGTCGAACAAACCTGTCACATGATGTGACGCACAGCCGATATGGCCGCTGATTAGTCGCCGTAGAACAACGGGCGTGACGCGTATTCTCCGCCGGGCGTGATTACATCGTAAATCCCCAGTCCACGTCTGTCAGCCGGAGTCGCAAACGCACGGGCGATCAAGTCGTTTTAACGTCTCGCTCGTGCGGGGCTGAATATTTCATGGCGTTTGGGCTTTTATTCGCCGTTAAATCATCTGAGGAATCGCAAAGTGAGAAAAGTAGAATCACGACTCTGTTATTAGCCGATGCAAATGAGGCCCGTAAAATGTGATTCACGCGCAAGGAGAGGTTTGACAGGTGCGGTATATCGCAGCATTAGGCTCGGGCTAGTTCCTGGTACATTCAAAAACTAAAACCAATACAATATAGGTCTGTCATTACATGCTAAACTGTTTGAACACAACATATCTTAGCTTTGTGTTATCAATAACAAAGCATATTCTGCTTAATTTTTCCCCAAATTAAGCATTTTCAAGCATAAAAATGGCTAAACGGACTAAATAAAACAATACTGCAGTAGTAGTGGACACTAGATAAGACCGACACAATCATGCTGTTCAGTATCATGGCCACTGATTGGCTCAGGCATAACTAGCATTAGAATGCTACCTTTTTTTTTAGCAAATTTTGCGGCCAAATGCCTCAGGCTAATAACTTGGTACCTGACAAATGCTAACTGTTAGCATGGTAACGTTAGCATTGTAGTATGTTAACTTTTTTAGCAAATTTTACAGCCGAACACCTCAGACTCTTATAACTTGGTAGTTGATACATGCTAACTGTTAGCATGCTAACTTTTTTTTTTTTGTAGCTAATCTTAAGTGTGTACGCTTCCTAGCCATATGACGTTGTTCTCGATGCATTCTAACTGTTAGCATGCTAACGTTAGCATTTTAGCACGCTGACTTTTTTAGCCAGTTTTACAGCTCGACAAGTCAGAGTCATATAACTCGGTACTTGACACATGCTAACTGTTTGCATGCTAACTTTTTTTTTTTTTGTAGCTAATCTTAAGTGTGAACACTTCCTAGCCATATGACGTTGTTCTCGATGCATTCTAGCTGTTAGCATGCTAACGTTAGCATTTTCACACGCTAACTTTTTTAGCCAGTTTTACAGCTGGACAAGTCAGAGTCATATAACTTGGTACCGGACACATGCTAACTGTTAGCATGGTAACATTAGCACTGTGGTATGCTAACTTTTTAGCTAATTTTACAGCCAAACACCTCAGAGTCTTATAACTCGGTACTTGATACATGCTAACTGATAGCATACTAACCATTTTTTTCTAGCTAATCTTAAAGTGTGTACGCTTCCTAGTCATATGACGTTGTTCTTGGTGCATTCTAATTGTTAGCATTTTAGCACGCTGACTTTTTTAGCCAGTTTTACAGCTGGACATGTTAGAGTCTTATAACTCGGTACCTGACACATGTTAACTGTTAGCATGGTAACGTTAGCATTGTAGTATGCTAACTTTTTAGCAAATTTTACAGCCGAACACCTCAGAGTCTAATACCTCGGTACTTGATACATGCTAACCTTTAGCATGCTAACTTTTTTTTTTTTTTCAGCTAATCTTAAGTGTGTACGCTTCCTAGTCATATGGCGTGGTTCTCGATGCATTCTAACTGTTAGCATGCTAGCGTTAGCATTTTCGCACGCTAACTTTTTTAGCCAGTTATACAGCTGGACAAGTCAGAGTCATATAACTCGGTACCTGACACATGCTAACTGTTGGCATGGTAACATTAACATTGTAGTATGCTAACTTTTTAGCAAATTTTACAGCCGGACACCTCAGAGTCTTATAACTCGGTACTTGACACATGCTAACTGTTAGCATGGTAACTTTTTTTTTTTTTTAGTTAATCTTAAGTGTGTACGCTTCCTAGTCATATGACGTTGTTCTCGATGCATTCTAACTGTTAGCATGCTAATGTTAGCATTTTAGCACGCTAACTTTTTTAGCCAGTTATACAGCTGGACAAGTCAGAGTCATATAACTTGGTACCTGACACATGCTAACTGTTAGCATGGTAACGTTAGCATTGTGGTATGCTAACTTTTTAGCAAATTTTACAGCCAAACACCTCAGAGTCTTATAACTCGGTACTTGATACATGCTAACTGTTAGCATACTAACTATTTTTTTCTAGCTAATCTTAAGGTGTGTACGCTTCCTAGTCATATGACTTTGTTCTCGGTGCATTCTAACTGTTAGCATTTTAGCACGCTGACTTTTTTAGCCAGTTTTACAGCTGGACAAGTTAGAGTCTTATAACTCGGTACCTGACACATGCTAACTGTTAGCATGGTAACATTAGCATTGTAGTATGCTAACTTTTTAGCAAATTTTACAGCCGAACACCTCAGAGTCTTATAACTCGGTACTTGACACATGCTAACTGTTTGCATGCTAACTTTTTTTTTTTTTTTTTAGCTAATCTTAAGTGTGTACGCTTCCTAGCCATATGACGTTGTTCTCGGTGCATTCTAACTGTTAGCATGCTAACGTTAGCATTTTAAAATGCTGACTTTTTTAGCCAGTTTTACAGATGGACAAGTCAGAGTCATATAACTTGGTACCTGACACATGCTAACTTTTAGCATGGTAACGCTAGCATTGTGGTGTGCTAACTTTTTAGCAAATTTTACAGCCGTGGACCTCAGAGTCTTATAACTCGGTACGTGACACATGCTAACTGTTTGCAAGCTAACGATTTTTTTTTAGTTAATCTTAAATGTGTATGCTTCCTAGTCATATGACGTTGTTCTCGATGCATTCTAACTGTTAGCATGCTAATGTTAGCATTTAAGCATGCTAACTTGTTTAGCCAGATATACAGCTGGACAAGTCAGAGTCATATAACTTGGTACCTGACACATGCTAATTGTTAGCATGGTAACATTAACATTGTGGTATGCTAACTTTTTAGCAAATTTTACAGCCGAACACCTCAGAGTCTTGTAACTCTGTACTTGACACATGCTAACTGTTAGCATGCTAACATTATTTTTTTTTAGCTAATCTTAAAGTAAGTACGCTTCCTAGTCATATGACGTTGTTCTCGATGCATTCTAACTGTTAGCATGCTAACGTTAGCATTTTAGATTGCTGACTTTTTTAGCCAGTTTTACAGCTGGACAAGTCAGAGTCATATAACTTGGTACTGGACACATGCTAACTGTTAGCATGGTAACGCTAGCATTGTAGTATGCTAACTTTTTAGCAAATTTTACAGCCGAACACCTCAGAGTCTTATAACTCGGTACTTGACACATGCTAACTGTTAGCATCCTAACTATTTTTTTTTAGCTAATCTTAAGTGTGTACGCTTCCTAGTCATATGGCGTTGTTCTCGATGCATTCTAACTGTTAGCATGCTAACATTAGCATTTTAGCACGCTGACTATTTTAGCCAGTTTTACAGCTGGACAAGTTAGAGTCTTATAACTTGGTACCTGACACATGCTAACTGTTAGCATGGTAACATTAGCATTGTAGTATGCTAACTTTTTAGCAAATTTTACAGCCGGACACCTCAGAGTCTTATAACTCGGTACTTGATACATGCTAACTGTTAGCATGCTAACTTTTTTTTTTTTTTTTTTTAGCTAATCTTAAGTGTGTACGCTTCCTAGTCATATGACGTTGTTCTCAATGCATTCTAACTGTTAGCATGCTAACGTTAGCATTTTAGCACGCTAACTTTTTTAGCCAGTTTTACAGCTGGACAAGTCAGAGTCATATAACTTGGTACCTGACACATGCTAACTGTTAGCATGGTAACGTTAGCATTGTAGTTTGCTAACTTTTTTAGCAAATTTTGTAGCTGAACACCTCAGAGTCTTATAACTCGGCACTTGATACATGCTAACTGTTAGCATGCTAACTATTTTTTTGCTAATCTTAAGTGTGTACGCTTCCTAGTCATATGGCGTTGTTCTCGATGCATTCTAACTGTTAACATGCTAACGTTAGCATTTTCGCACGCTAACTTTTTTAGCCAGTTTTACAGCTGGACAAGTCAGAGTCATATAACTTGGTACCTGACACATGCTAACTGTTAGCATGGTGACGTTAGCATTGTAGTATGCTAACTTTTTAGCAAATTTTACAGCCAAACACCTCAGAGTCTTATAAGTCGGTACTAGATACATGCTAACTGTTAGCATACTAACCCTTTTTTTCTAGCTAATCTTAAAGTGTGTACGCTTCTTAGTCATATGACGTTGTTCTCGGTGCATTCTAACTGTTAGCATTTTAGCACACTGACTTTTTTAGCCAATTTTACAGCTGGAAAAGTTAGAGTCTTATAACTCGGTACCTGACACATGCTAACTGTTAGCATAGTAACGTTAGCATTGTGGTATGCTAACTTTTTAGCAAATTTTACAGCCGAACACCTCAGAGTCTTATAACTCGGTACTTGATACATGCTAACTGTTAGCATACTAACTATTTTTTTTCTAGCTAATCTTAAAGTGTGTACGCTTCCTAGTCATATGACGTTGTTCTCGACGCATTCTAACTGTTAGCATGCTAATGTTAGCATTTAAGCATGCTAACTTTTTTAGCCAGATTTACAGCTGGACAAGTCAGAGTCTTATAACTCGGTACCTGACACATGCTAACTGTTAGCATGGTAACGTTAGCATTGTGGTATGCTAACTTTTTAGCAAATTTTACAGCCAAACACCTCGGAGTCTTATGACTCGGTACTTGACACATTCTAACTGTTAGCATGCTAACGTTAGCATTTTAGCACACTACCTTTTTTAGACAGTTTTACAGCTGGACAAGTTAGTTTTACAACTCGGTACTTGATACATGCTAACTTTTTTTTTATAGCCAATATTAAGTGTGTACGCTTTCTAGTCATATGACGTTGTTCTCGATGCATTTTAACTGTTAGCATGCTAACGTTAGCATGCTAACTTCTTTTTTTTTTTTTTTTTTTTTTAGTTTATCTGACTTGGCACACATTTGAACTGTTAGCATTTGAACGCCCCATGATGTAGACCCTCATAGCCACTAATATAGCACGCCTTTGTGATGGTTTTGCATTCTAAGACGGTTTTTGGCATCCGACCAAAGGTTGCAGGATAAAAAAAAAAAAAAAGGGAATGCTGAAAGTGTGAAGTTAAGGAGCAGGCGGAGGTAATTTGTCACTGTCATCTCCACATCAGTGCCTTCACAACAGGTCGGAATAACAACAAGGAGGAACAAAAAGGGAAACTAAGTCCTCCTCCAAAAATAGACCGTCTGGTTAATTGGTTTCAGGCTTCTATTGATTTTTTTTTTTTTTTTTGCAACTCTTTGAAAAGTCTGTCAGTCTCGCTTGGTTGATCCAATCAATAGCCGAGATCCAGGTGGCTTTAATTAACGTTGCGTTATAACTGGTGTACTTCTCAAGTCCCTTGTACTGAAAAGGGTTTCTAAGTGGATCAAAACACAACAGCAGTGCTCCGGAACCTTCCGGTAAATCAAAACAAACGATACTCTGCAACAATAGGCAATTATTTCACATTCTAAAGTGTAAAAAACAGCCAAATGTGTTCCTCCTATCCTTCAATGTGGTGGGAGTGTGACGTCAGCATGTCATTTCTGATGAAATAAGCTAAAATAAAAAGGCTAAAACATGTTTTGAAAGACACATAATTGTGATTTTATTTGTTATTAGCAGTGTACCGAATAACGGCGTTACTTTTTTAGTAATTAACTATTTTCACGCTGTTAGTAGAAGGTGGAAACATCACACAGCAAACAACACACAACATGGAAGTACACCACCCAAAACCAGTGAAGTTGGCACGTTGTGTAAATGGTAAATAAAAACAGAATACAATTATTTGCAAATCCTTTTCAACTTATATTTAGTTGAATAGACTGCAAAGACAAGATATTTAATGTTCCAACTGAGAAACCAATTTTTGAAGCTTCTCAGGTGGAATTCTTTCCCGTTCTTGCTTGATGTACAGCTTAAGTTGTTCAACAGTCCGGGGGTCTCCGTTGTGGTATTTTAGGCTTCATAATGCGCCACACATTTTCAATGGGAGACAGGTCTGGACTACAGGCAGGCCAGTCTAGTACCTGCACTCTTTTACTACGGAGCCACGCTGTTGTAACACAAGGCTCAGCATTGTCTTGCTGAAATAAGCAGGGGCGCCCATGATAACGTTGCTTGGATGGCAACATATGTTGCTCCAAAAAATATATGCACCTTTCAGCATTAATGGTGCCTTCACAGATGTGTAAGTTACCCACGTCTTGGGCACTAATACACCCCCATACCATCACAGATACCGGCTATCGAACTTTGCGCCTATAACAATCCGGATGGTTCTTTTCCTCTTTGGTCCGGAGGACACAACGTCCACAGTTTCCAAAAAAAAAATTGAAATGTGGACTCGTCAGACCACAGAGCACTTTTCCACTTTGCATCAGTCCATCTTAGATGAGCTCGGGCCCAGCGAAGCCGACGGCGTTTCTGGGTGTTGTTGATAAATGGCTTTCGCTTTGCATAGTAGAGTTTTAACTTGCACTTGCAGATGTAGCGGCCAACTGTAGTTACTGACAGTGGTTTGCTGAAGTGTTCCTGAGCCCATGTGGTGATATCCTTTACACACTGATGTCGCTTTTTGATGCAGTACCGCCTGAGGGATCCAAGGTCTGTAATATCATCGCTTACGTGCAGTGATTTCTCCAGATTCTCTGAACTTTTCGATGATATTACAGACCGTAGATGGTGAAATCCCGAAATTCCTTGCAATAGCTGGTTGAGAAATGTTGTTCTTAAACTGTTCGACAATTTGCTCCCACATTTGATCACAAAATGGTGACCCTCGCCCCATTCTTGTTTGTGATTGACTGAGCATTTCATGGAAGCTGCTTTTATACCCAATCATGGCACCCACCTGTTCCCAATTAGCCTGTTCACCTGTGGGATGTTCCAAATAAGTGTTTGATGAGCATTCCTCAACTTTCTCTGTCTTTTTTGCCACTTGTGCCAGTTTTTTTTAAACAAATTCCAAATAAGCTAATATTTGCAAAAAGTAACAAAGTTTCTCAGTTGGAACATTAAATATCTTGTCTTTGCAGTCTATTCAATTGAATATAAGTTGAAAAGGATTTGCAAATCATTGTATTCTGTTTTTATTTACCATTTACACAACGTGCCAACTTCACTGGTTTTGGGTTTTGTATATACACACAAATACACTATTACTACTACGAGGGAATAATGAACAACAAATCAACGACTGAAGTGAAAAGCTTGCAATCCTACAAATACCCACAAGGAGACTACAGCCAGGGAAATGCGTTCAA
>NC_084558.2:43633327-43858327 GCF_033978685.3 Nerophis lumbriciformis | reverse complement strand
CTCCTGGTCGTGCCAGGCCACGGACTGGTGGCAACTGTACGTCATGTTCTGGCGGGCGGCGGCACTCAGCAGGCGCAGGAATGTCATCTGGACCACGCCGATGGGGCTTCCCTCGGCATCCACGTAGGAGAGCTGGAAAGCAAGTGCGGCCCTTTTTCAGTCTTTATGACGGCGGTGGCGAGCGAACGCGACAAGTAGCAGAGACCAGAAAACATGTTGCTACCAGTAAGTCACAACTTCAACATAACCAACTTGTGATGTTTCTCTTCTTCTGCCTGCTTTAATGAAACAACTGGAAGGTTTGTGATTGGCTGAGAGCAGTCAGGTGACTATGCATGTGTAAACAAGTACAGAGTTGTTTTTTTGTCATTTTATACTTTGATGTTATCTATTATAGTTTTTTGTTATTAACGTGTTACTATGCAGAACCAGCACCCCAAACTGGTCCCATTCATGTGTGCTGACCTATTAAAGTTTTTATTTATATTAACGCAATATTATTCATAAACAGCCCCCCCGCCCCCCCACACACACACACACACTTTGCAAAAATCTCTGCAAACTTGTCCCAAACGTTTGTTACGTTTGTGCTGCAAATAGTTGTTTGTCTTTTATAGTGTTTATGTTATTAACTGTTATAGTTTTTTATGTTATTAACTATTGTAGTTTTTATGTTCGCTATTACAGCTTATGTTATTAACTACTATAGTTTTTATGTTATTAACTATTATAGATTTTATGTTAACTATTATAGTTTTTATGTTGTTAACTATTATAGTTTTTATGTGAGCTATTATAGCTTATGTTATTAACTATTATAATTTTTATGTTATTAACTATTATAATGTTTATGTTATTAACTAGTATAGTTTTTATGTTATTAACTATTATAGTGTTTATGTTATTAACTATTATAGTTCTTATGTTAACTATTATAGCTTATGTTATTTACTATTATTATTATTATTTAACCTGTTCATTGTACAGCACTTTGGCTACCCCTGTGGTAAATTTTAAATGTGCTTTATAAATAAAGTTGATTTGATTTGATTTGATTATAGTTTTTATGTTATTAACTAGTATAGTTTTTATGTGAGCCATTATAGCTCATGTTATTAACTATTATATTTTATTTGTTATTAACTATTATAGTTAAGTTATTAACTATTAGATTTTTATGCTAGCTATTATAGTTTATGTTATTAACTATTATAGTTTTTTTAAAACTATTATAGCTTATGTTATTAACTATTAGAGTTTTTATGTTACTAACTATGATAGTTTTTATGTGAATTATTATAGCTTATGTTATTAACTATTATAGTTTTTATGTTATTAACTTTATAGTTTTTTATGTTAACTATTATAGTTTTTATGTTATTAACTATGATAGTTTTTATGTTAACTATATAGTTTTATGTTATTAACTATTATAGTTTTTATGTTAACTATATAGTTTTATGTTATTAACTATTATATTTTTTATGTTTGCTATTATAGTTTATGTTATTAACTATTGTAGTTTTTATGTTATTAACTATGATAGTTTTTATGTTATTAACTATGATAGTTTTTGTGTTATTAACTATATAGTTTTATGTTATTAACTATTATATTTTTTATGTTTGCTATTATAGTTTATGTTATTAACTATTGTAGTTTTTATGTTATTAACTATGATAGTTTTTATGTTATTAACTATGATAGTTTTTGTGTTATTAACTATATAGTTTTATGTTATTAACTATTATATTTTTATGTTAGCTATTTGTTTGTTATTAATTATGATAGTTTTTATGTTAATTATTATACCTTATGTTATTAACTATTATAGTTATTATGTTATTAACTACATAGTTTGTATGTTATTAACTATTATAGTTTTTATGTTATTAACTATTATATTTTTTATGTTAGCTATTATAGTTCATGTTATTAACTATTAAAGTTTTTAAGGTAACTATTATAGTATAAGCTGTAGAAAATGGATGGATGGATGTTATTAACTATGATAGTTTTAATGTTAATTATTATAGCTTATGTTATTAACTATTATAGTTTGTATGTTATTAACTATATAGTCTTTTATGTTATTAACTATTACAGTTTTATGTTATTAACTATTATAGTTTTTATATTAACTATTAGAGCTAATGTTATTAACTATGATAGTTTTAATGTTAATTATTATAGCTTATGTTATTAACTATTATAGTTTGTATGTTATTAACTATATAGTCTTTTATGTTATTAACTATTACAGTTTTATGTTATTAACTATTATAGTTTTTATATTAACTATTAGAGCTAATGTTATTAACTATTATAGTTTTTATGTTATTAACTATATAGTTTTTAAGGTAACTATTATAGCTTATGTTATTAACTATTATAATTGTTTATGTTAATTATTATAGCTAATGTTATTAACTATTATAGTTTTTATGTTATTAACTATATAGTGTTTTATGTTATTAACTATTATAGGTGTATGTTATTAACTATCATAGTTGTTATGTTAACTATGAGAGCTAATGTTATTAACTATTATAGTTTTTGTATTATTAACTATTATAGTTTTTATGTTATTAACTAGTATAGTTTTTATGTTATTAACTATATAGTTTTTTAGGTTATTGACTATTATAGCTTATGTTATTAACTATATATTTTGTATGTTATTAAATATTATAGTTTTTATGTTATTAACTATTATAGTTTTTTATGTTATCAACTATATAGTTTTTATGTTAAAAAGTAATATAATTTTAATGTTAACTATTATAGTTTTATGTTATTAACGATTATAGTTTTATGTTATTAACTATGATAGTTTTGCGGTTGGGAGAGTGGCCGTGCCAGCAACCTGAGGGTTCCTGGTTCGATCCCCACCTTCTACCAACCTCGTCACGTCCGTTGTGTGCTTGAGCAAGACACTTCACCCTTGCTCCCATCAGTGTTAAGTTAAAGTTAAAGTACCCATGATTGTCACACACACACTAGGTGTAGCGAAATTATTCTCTGCATTTGACTCATCACCCTTGGGAGGTGAGGGGAGCAGTGAGCAGCAGCGGGGGCCACGCCTGGGAATCATTTTTGGTGATTTAACCCCCAATTCCAACCCTTGATGCTGAGTGCCAAGCAGGGTTGGTAATGGGTCCCATTTTTATAGTCTTTGGTATGACTCGGCCGGGGTTTGAACTCACGTGTGAATGTGTGTGTGAATGGGTGAATGTGGAAAGTGTCAAAGCGCTTTGAGTACCTTGAAGGTAGAAAAGCGCTATACAAGTATAACCCATTTACCATTTACCTCCCTGCTTGGCACTCAGCATCAAGCTTTGGAATTGGGGGTTAAATCACCAAAAATGTTTCCCGAGCGCTGCTGCTCACTGCTCCCCTCACCTCCCAGGGGGTGAACAAGGCGATGGGTCAAATTTCACCACACCTAGTGTGTGTGTGACAATCATGGGTACTTTAACTTGAACTTAACCATCCATAGCGTTTCTGCTCGAAAGGATTCTCCATTCAACGTTTGTAAGTTTTACAATGCAACTAAAACAAGTCACACTCACTAAACCTAAGTCCCATGCATGATGTCCGTAGGACTATTTTCATGCATATTTGTCCGCGCTATCATAAAGTAACTGAGCCTCTTTTACCTTCTATTTACCTTTTATTAACCATCTTTTATCTTTATTACCGTCTCTTACATTTTATTTACTACCTTTACCTTCTTTTACCTCCATAATCAGCTTGTCTTACCTTCTATTTACCTTTTATTAACTATCTTGTATCTTTATTTACCATCTCTTACATTGCATTTACTACCTTTACCTTCTTTTACCTCCATATTCAGCTTGTCTTACCTTCTATTTACCTTCTTTTACCGCCATAATCAGCTTGTCTTACCTTCTATTTACCTTTTATTAACTATCTTGTATCTTTATTTACCGTCTCCAACATTTTATTTACTACCTTCACCTTCGATTTTCCTTCTTTTACCTCCATATTCAGCTTGTTTTACCTTCTATTAACCATCTTTTATCTTTATTTACCGCCTCTTACATTTTATTTACTACGTTTACCTTCTTTTACATCCATATTCAGCTTGTTTTACCTTCTATTTACCTTTTATTAACCCTTTATTTACGTTTTATTAACCATCTTTTATCTTCATTTACCGTCTCTTACATTTTATTTACCAACTTTACCTTCTATTTACCTTCTTTTACCTCCATATTCAGCTTGTTTTACCTTCTATTTACATTTTATTAACCATCTTTTATCTGTATTTACCATCTCTTACATTGCATTTACTACCTTTACCTTCTTTTACCTCCATATTCAGCTTGTCTTACCCTCTATTTACCTTTTATTAACTATCTTTTATCTTTATTTACCATCTCTTACATTTTCTTTACTACCTTTAACTTCTATTTACCTTCTTTTACCTCCATATTCAGCTTGTTTTGCCTTCTATTTACCTTTTTTTAACCATCGTGTATCTTTAATTACCGTCTCCAACATTTTATTTACTACCTTCACCTTCTATTTACCTTCTTTTACATCCATATTCAGCTTGTTTTACCTTCTATTTACATTTTATTAACCCTTTATTTACGTTTTATTAACCATCTTGTATCTTTATTTACCATCTCTTACATTGTATTTACTACCTTTACCTTCTATTTACCTTATTTTACCTCCATATTCAGCTTGTTTTACCTTCTATTTACCTTTTATTAACCATCTTTTATCTTTATTTACCATCTCTTACATTTTGTTTACTACCTTTAACTTCTATTTACCTTCTTTTACATCCATATTCAGCTGGTTTTACCTTGTATTTACCTTTTATTAACCATCTTGTATCTTTAATTACCGTCTCCAACATTTTATTTACTACCTTCACCTTCTATTTACCTTCTTTTACCTCCATATTCAGCTTGTTTTACCTTCTATTTACATTTTATTAACCCTTTATTTATGTTTTATTAACCATCTTTTATCTTTATTTACCATCTCTTACATTTTATTTACTACCTTTACGTTCTATTTACCTTATTTTACCTCCATATTCAACTTGTCTTACCCTCTATTTACCTTTTATTAACTATCTTTTATCTTTATTTACCATCTCTTACATTTTATTTACTACCTTTAACTTCTATTTACCTTCTTTTACCTCCATATTCAGCTGGTTTTACCTTGTATTTACCTTTTATTAACCGTCTTGTATCTTTAATTACCGTCTCCAACATTTTATTTACTACCTTCACCTTCGATTTACCTTCTTTTACATTCATATTCAGCTTGTTTTACCTTCTATTTACATTTTATTAATGCTTTATTTACGTTTTATTAACCATCTTGTATCTTTATTTACCATCTCTTACATTGTATTTACTACCTTCACCTTCGATTTACCTTCTTTTACCTCCATATTCAGCTTGTTTTGCCTTCTATTTACCTTTTTTTAACCATCTTGTATCTTTAATTACCGTCTCCAACATTTTATTTACTACCTTCACCTTCTATTTACCTTCTTTTACATCCATATTCAGCTTGTTTTACCTTCTATTTACATTTTATTAACCCTTTATTTACGTTTTATTAACCATCTTGTATCTTTATTTACCATCTCTTACATTGTATTTACTACCTTTACCTTCTATTTACCTTATTTTACCTCCATATTCAGCTTGTTTTACCTTCTATTTACCTTTTATTAACCATCTTTTATCTTTATTTACCATCTCTTACATTTTGTTTACTACCTTTAACTTCTATTTACCTTCTTTTACATCCATATTCAGCTGGTTTTACCTTGTATTTACCTTTTATTAACCATCTTGTATCTTTAATTACCGTCTCCAACATTTTATTTACTACCTTCACCTTCTAGTTACCTTCTTTCACCTCCATATTCAGCTTGTTTTACCTTCTATTTACATTTTATTAACCCTTTATTTATGTTTTATTAACCATCTTTTATCTTTATTTACCATCTCTTACATTTTATTTACTACCTTTACGTTCTATTTACCTTATTTTACCTCCATATTCAGCTTGTCTTACCCTCTATTTACCTTTTATTAACTATCTTTTATCTTTATTTACCATCTCTTACATTTTATTTACTACCTTTAACTTCTATTTACCTTCTTTTACCTCCATATTCAGCTGGTTTTACCTTGTATTTACCTTTTATTAACCGTCTTGTATCTTTAATTACCGTCTCCAACATTCTATTTACTACCTTCACCTTCGATTTACCTTCTTTTACATTCATATTCAGCTTGTTTTACCTTCTATTTACATTTTATTAATGCTTTATTTACGTTTTATTAACCATCTTTTATCTTTATTTACCATCTCCTACATTTTATTTACTACCTTTAACTTCTATTTACCTTCTTTTACCTCCAAATTCAGCTTGTCTTACCCTCTATTTACCTTTTATTAACTATCTTTTATCTTTATTTACCATCTCCTACATTTTATTTACTACCTTTAACTTCTATTTACCTTCTTTTACATCCATATTCAGCTGGTTTTACCTTGTATTTACCTTTTATTAACCATCTTGTATCTTTAATTACCGTCTCCAACATTTTATTTACTACCTTCACCTTCTAGTTACCTTCTTTCACCTCCATATTCAGCTTGTTTTACCTTCTATTTACATTTTATTAACCCTTTATTTATGTTTTATTAACCATCTTTTATCTTTATTTACCATCTCTTACATTTTATTTACTACCTTTACGTTCTATTTACCTTATTTTACCTCCATATTCAGCTTGTCTTACCCTCTATTTACCTTTTATTAACTATCTTTTATCTTTATTTACCATCTCTTACATTTTATTTACTACCTTTAACTTCTATTTACCTTCTTTTACCTCCATATTCAGCTGGTTTTACCTTGTATTTACCTTTTATTAACCGTCTTGTATCTTTAATTACCGTCTCCAACATTTTATTTACTACCTTCACCTTCGATTTACCTTCTTTTACATTCATATTCAGCTTGTTTTACCTTCTATTTACATTTTATTAATGCTTTATTTACGTTTTATTAACCATCTTTTATCTTTATTTACCATCTCCTACATTTTATTTACTACCTTTAACTTCTATTTACCTTCTTTTACCTCCAAATTCAGCTTGTCTTACCCTCTATTTACCTTTTATTAACTATCTTTTATCTTTATTTACCATCTCCTACATTTTATTTACTACCTTTAACTTCTATTTACCTTCTTTTACATCCATATTCAGCTGGTTTTACCTTGTATTTACCTTTTATTAACCATCTTGTATCTTTAATTACCGTCACCAACATGTTATTTACTACCTTCACCTTCGATTTACCTTCTTTTACCTCCATATTCAGCTTGTTTTACTTTCTATTTACCTTTTATTAACCTTTTATTTACGTATTATTAACCATCTTTTATCTTTTTTTACCGTTTGTTACATTTTATTTACTACATTTACTTTCTATTCACCTCCTTTTACCTCCATATTCAGCGGAGAAGTTGGGCCCCCGGGTCAAAAAGGTTCATGTATGACGATATAATGACTTATTTTGTCATAAAGACAACACAACATGTGGGATTCTTTGTTATGGGTAGAAAATAAAACAAGATATTGGTCAAGTCAATCTTATGAGGTACTACTTTTTATGTGCAGGGGACATTAAAAAAAATGAGGATTTTAGCTCACCTCTTCACAGACCTTCCAGTGTGTGGTTGCCATGACAACAGTCTTACACATACATTTCCCCCCCAGCGATGGTACATTTTAAAGCAACATATTTTTTTAAAGTAGTGCAGCCAAATGAAACCTTCACCCGCCCAATTATGTTGATTACGCCAACACCCCAGCGCACTAATGGTATGCTAATGAGCTCCTAATGAAGGGTATCTTTTCAATTGAGCCTTCCTGCTGCGGGGGAGGGGACGAGACGATGAGGTTTGTCATACCAACCGTGGCGGATCCGTTAAGGTCCACATTTGTGGCTTCTTCTTTCTTTTTGCACAAACACCACTTGAGCGAGCGCATGCGGAGCGGCAGCCAAGCATCCCACCTCCACTTCTTTGCATGCACACACACACACACACACACACACACACACACACACACACACACACACACACACACACACGTGCACACACACACACCATGCATCTCCTGAGCCGCAGTGCTGACACTCACGTATACGCTCGGCGTAAACGTGGCACATGATGAAGATGGAGGAGTGTCGGCCCTGCGGCTCCAAGAGTCGTCATGATTCTCTCCGTTCCCCGTTCTCGCTGCAACCCTCACCCTGCTGCACGTCAACATTACCTCTTCATCACCACTGACTGACTTCCCAGAAGCCCTCGCCTGGCGGATGACTTAGTGTCTGACCTGCTGGACTCAGAGCGACTACACCCGCAACCTTTTTACTTTTTTCCCCCTCTAGTGGAGGAAAGTCTGCCTTCCAAGTAGGGATATACTTCCTAAAATATGTCATTTTCAAATAATCGTTGATTTTTTTAGGTAAAATGTTAACATAAAAACGTTAGCATGCTAACATAAGAAAAGTTAGCGTAAATTTTGATGGCGCTAAGTATCAACATCCATGATTTTTAGCTTCAAACAAACATAATTGGATAAAATGCTACCTTCTTTTACATCCATATTCAGCTTGTTTTACCTTCCATTTACATTTTATTTACCATCTTTTATCTTTATTACCATCTCTTACATTTTATTTACTACATTTACCTTCTACTTACCTTATTTTACATCCATATTCAGCTTGTCTTACCTTCTATTTACCTTTTATTAACCATCTTTTATCTTTGTTATCATCTCTTAATTTTATTTACTGCCTTTACCTTCTTTTACCTCCATATTCAGCTTGTTTTATCTTCTATTTACCTTTTATTAACCATCTTTTATCTTTATTACCATCTCTTACATTTTATTTACTACCTTTACCTTATATTTACCTTCTTTTACCTCCATATTCAGCTTGTTTTACCTTCTATTTACCTTTTATTAACCTTTTATTTACGTTTTATTAACCATCTTTTATCTTTATTTACCGCCTCTTACATTTTATTTACAACGTTTACCTTCTTTTACATCCATATTCAGCTTGTTTTACCTTCTATTTACCTTTTATTACCCTTTTATTTATGTTTTATTAACCATCTTTTATCTTTATTTACCGTCTCTTACATTTTATTTACTACCTTTACCTTCTATTTACCTTCTTTTACATCCGTATTCAGCTTGTTACCTTTTATTTACCTTTTATTAACCATCTTTTATCTTTATTTACCGTCTCTTACCTTTTTATTTACTACCTTTACCTTCTATTTACCTTCTTTTACCTCCATATTCAGCTTGTTTTACCTTCTATTTACCTTTTATTAACCTTTTATTTACGTTTTATTAACCATCTTTTAATCTTTATTTACCGTCTCCAACATTTTATTTACTACCTTCACCTTCTATTTACCTTCTTTTACCTCCATATTCAGCTTGTTTTACCTTCTATTTACCTTTTATTAACCTTTTATTTACGTTTTATTAACCATCTTTTATCTTTATTTACCGTCTCCAACATTTTATTTACTACCTTCACCTTCAATTTACCTTCTTCTACCTCCATATTCAGTTTGTTTGACCTTCTATTTACCTTTTATTAACCATCTTTTATCTTTATTTACCGCCTTTTACATTTTATTTACTACGTTTACCTTATTTTACATCCATATTCAGCTTGTTTTACCTTCCATTTACTTTTTATTAACCATCTTTTATCTTTATTTACCGTCTCTTACATTTTATTTACTACTTTTACCTTCTATTTACTTTCTTTTACATCCATATTCAGCTTGTTTTACCCTCTATTTACCTTTATTAACCATCTTTAATCTTTGTTACCATCTCTTACATTTTATTTACTATATTTACCTTCTTTTTACCTTATTTTACCTCCATATTCAGCTTGTTTTACCGTCTATTTACCTTTTATTAACCATCTTTTATCTTTATGTACTGTCTCTTACATTTTATTTACTACCTTTACCTTCTATTTACCTTCTTTTACCTCCATATTCAGCTTGTTTTACCCTCTATTTACCTTTTATTCACTTCTTTGACCTTCGCGAACATTTTCTGAAGTAATATTAGCCAAGTACTACTAATTGGTTGCGATACGCGCCGAGTCAGCAGGTCCAGACCTACAGCCACGTGTCGGTGTCCTCCAGAGTCTGCTGAGGAACCTCCCTGGTACTGTTGGACTGAAGGAGCATGCACCTCATGCTGAGTCATGCACCACCACGGCAAGCCTCGTGTATACTGTACATACTTTGTATACATACTTTGTATACATTGTATACAGACTTTGTATACATCCTTCAGGTGCAAGAGCCAAACCATGCAGCGCCTGGGGCCCACACAATCTCAGCCTCTTTTGGGGTCTGCAGGCAGGCAGGGAGGGGGTCCACTTACCAGGGAACCTCTCTTGTAGTGACTATACCATGTGCCTGGCGAGTCTTTGGGCCATTTTGCCATTTTGCTCTGTAAAAATATAAGAGGCATTCAGGGACATGACAGGGAAAGGCCGGCTTACCAGTTTACCACGTTTGAATTCACTGAACCAGGAGCCGGGGGTCTCTTTTACCCAGGAGGTGAGTCTAGCCTGGGGGCACGGGGGTCGACAGAGGGAAACATGGTTAGTGGTAAGGGATGAGCTGGTTGTGTGACTGACAAGACCACCGGAACGGACCGCCGTGCCATTCTGGCTAAAACAAACCGCAGCTGGCGGCTAATTGCCGCTGTGAAAATCAGGAGTACACAGAGATTAATGAGGACGCCATCGCCTGCCGGGAGCTTTTGAGCCCCGCCGCTTCCTGTCCGGCTATTTAAAGACTGGCAGCGCTTTGACAGTGATGAATGTGTCGTTAGCTGGATAGCACGCCTCCCTCGCCAACCGTCATCATCATCATCATCATCCGCGAATGACGGCACGAACCACGTCTTCTTCTACCGACTAACAATTATTTTTCAACGTGCACACCCAAGAGAAACCTATCTGCTCTTCACATCTTAACTGGCCTCCATGTCAGTCCGTATGGAGACAAAACCGGAGATCGGGGTGGGGACGGGGTTTTCGTTAGAATATTAACCCGGCGCTTGCTCTGAGTCACCCCTCGCATCTTCCCTGCAAAAAAAAAACATCCCGAGTCCTCTCACGGAGGTTTGGTCACACGGGTAGAAAAACCACACATTTGCCGCTGAAATGATGATTAGTCGCCATGGTTTTCGCCGTACATCAACCGTCTACGCGCGTTTGTTATCAGCTCGGTATCACACAAACGGCCTGTTCCTGTTTCCGGTCTACGGCCCCAAGCCTTCTAGGTAATTCTTTATTTACTTATTTACTTCCTAGTTCGAGGGTCAGCAATTTTTTCCAAAAAATGCATACACATTTTAGTTTTAACGTGGTTTCTTTCGAAGAACAAACATGACACACACCTTCCTAACCTTCCCCTCGAGGATTAATAAAGGGATTCGGATTCGGATTCTAACTGTTATAAATCCCACTGTTTACATTAAACATGTGTTTGACAAGCGCCGTTTTTGTCCTACTAATTTCAGCGGTCTTTGAACTCGCCGTAGTTTGTTTACATGTACAACTTTCTCCAACGCTGCCACAGAAAGACGTTTTTTTTTTTTGCCACTCCTTCTTTGTCTAATTTTGTCCACCAAACTTTTTATGCTGTGCGTGAATGCACAAAGGTGAGCTTTGTTGACGTTATCGACTCGTGCGGAGTGCTAATCACTGCATGATTGCAAGCTACTCGATGCTACCGTGCTATCTCGACTATCTGCATGTACATATTGCATCATTATTTAATATATTATCCATAATATTTAATTTATATTTACATGCCTCATGACACTTTATGCGTATGTAACATTGGCTGCATTATTGATAGTTGTGTGTGTGCCATGTTGTTCCATACCACAGCAAACGTTACCCAACTTGCAAAGATAGTAATAAATGCATTACAAGAAGACTTTAACTTTAACATTTATACATTTGGCCATTCTACAAGAAGCCTCTGTTTTACTAATGTTTTCCAATGTTGGAAAATGTGTAGATTACTGTCAACATGTCTGTCAACGAAGATTTGCGTCATAGTCATTTTGATAGTAGGCTAATATAGACACTTACGTCATGTTTTGCCTTCATTATAACACTTATACAATGCTTTTATTTGTTTGAGGCTCCAGACAGATTTTTTTTTTTTTTCGTATTTTGGGTTGCCGACCCCTGTCCTAGTTCATTCATCCATTCATCTTCTTCCCGAGGTTGGGTCGCAGGGGCAGCAGCCTAAGCAGAGAAGCCCAGACTTGGCCCTCCTCAGCTACTTCGTCCAGCTATTCCCAGGGGATCCCGAGAGGTTCCCTGGTTTAACATGTGTTATTATATTCATTTAACATTTATTTATCCAGGAGGAATACAATTAGCTTAAATACTAACAATAAAACGTTAGCATGACAATATAAGAAAAGATAGCATTAATTTTGTGATGGCGCCAAGTTAGTATCAAAAGCCATGACTTTTAAGTTTAAACCAACAAAATTAGCAAATTGGCTGGAATAAAACGTTCTCATGCTAACGTTTGTATGATAACAAAGGAACAGTTAGCAGACTTTTAAGACGGCGCCAAGTATCAACATCAATGATTTGTAGGTTTAAACGAATAAAAATTGATCAAATGTTAGCATAAAATCGTTAACATTAAAACGTTAGCATGATAATATAAGAAAAGTTAGCATTACTTATGAAATGGCGCCAAGTTAGTATCTAAAGCCATGACTTTTAAGTTTGAAAAAACAACATTAGCAAATTGGCTGTAATAAAACGTTACCATGCTAATGTTAGCATGAAAACAACGGAAATGTTAGCATACTTCTACGATGGTGCCAAGCATAAAAAATCCATGATTTTTAGGTTTAAAGGAATACAATTAGCTAAAATACTAACATAAAAACATTAGCATGATAATATAAGACAAGTTAGCATTACTTGTGAGATGGCGCCAAGTTAGTATCAAAAGCCATGACTTTTTAAGTTTAAACAAACAAAATTAGCAAATTGACTCGAATAAAATGTTCTCATGCTAACGCTTGTATGATAACAAAGGAACAGTTAGCAGACTTTTAAGACGGCGCCAAGTATCAACATCAATGATTTGTAGGTTTAAACAAATAAAAATGTATCAAATGCTAGCATAAAAACATTACTATGCTAATGTTAGCATGAAAACAAAGGAAATGTTAGCATACGTCTAAGATGGTGCCAAGCATTAAAAATCCATGATTTTTAGGTTAAAAGGAATACAATTAGCTAAAATACTAACATTAAAACGTTAGCATGATAATATAAGAAAAGTTAGCATTACTTGTGAAATGGCGCCAAGTTAGTATCTAAAGCCATGACTTTTATGTTTAAACAAACAAAATTAGCAAACATGCTAGACTAAAACATTACCACGCTAATGTTAGCATGAAAACAAAGGAAAGGTTAGCATACTTCTAAGATGGTGCCGAGTATCAAAAATCCATGATTTTTAGGTTTAAAAGAATACAATTATCTAAAATACTAACATTAAAACGTTAGCATGATAATATAAGAAAAGTTAGCATTAGTTAGTATCAAACGTCATGACTTTTTAAGTTTAAACAAACAAAATCAGCGAATTGGCTCGAATTAAATGTTCTCATGCTAATGTTTGTATGACAACAAAGGAACAGTTAGCAGACTTTCAAGACGGCGCCAAGTATCAAAATCAATGGATTTTTAGGTTTAAAGGAATACAATTAGCTAAAATACCAACATTAAAACGTTAGCATGATAATATAAGCATCAAAAGCCATGACTTTTAAGTTTGAAAATACAACATTAGCAAATTGGCTCGAATAAAATGTTCTCAGGCTAACGTTTGCATGAAAACAACGGAAATGTTAGCATACTTCTAAGATGGTGCCAAGCATCAAAAATCCATAATTTTTACGTTTAAAGAAATACAATTAGCTAAAATACTAACATTAAAATGTTAGCATGATAATATAAGAAAAGTTAGCATTAGTTAGTATCAAAAGCCATGACTTTTTAAGTTTAAACAAACAAAATCAGCGAATTGGCTCGAAGGAAATGTTCTCATGCTAATGTTTGCATGACAACAAAGGAACAGTTAGCAGACTTTTAAGACGGCGCCAAGTATCAACAATCGATTTCTAGGTTAAAAAAAATGTCAATTTGATAAAATGTTAATGTTAGCTTGAACACATCGGAAAAGTTAGCATACTTCCGAGTACGCCAGACTGTCTGTGTGGTATAAATGAAGTCAAATATTTGTGGTGTCATGTGACCCACGCTACTCACCCCTTCAGACTTTTTGTCGGGGTAGATGCAGCTCTCGCCGCCGGCTGTGAAGTTACAGTAAACTTTGAAGGAGTCCCGGGAGCAGCCCTGGTTGGGATCGATCCAGTACTCGCCTGTGGATAGTCCAGTTTTTAACGGGTTTGTTAGGGCCCAGGCGTTTCGAGTACGAGTACGCTGAGGTACCAACCGTCGGGGAAGTCGGCGTGGCACAGCTGCAGGTCCTTGCAGGTGCGGGCGGGGTTGGCCTGCGTGCCCAAGGGGTGTTTCATCTGCTCGATCTCCAGCTTGAGGGAGTTTAGCGAGCCGAAGATCTCCTCCATGCCGTCGTCATAGTCCTTGTAGTTGGCGTCGCCCGCCTCCTCGTCCATCATCATGCTGGCGTCGATGTTCCTGCGCGATCTGCCCTTGGTGGAAGCCATCATGGGCAGCGGGTGGATGACGTCGCCAGGGGGGCCCTGAGTAGTTATTGTCACATACCCATTAGTTCAATGGTCATACCCTTGGGAACTGTTTTAGTAATCTAGTGATTTGTTGGTTCTATTAATGGAATAATCGAATTAAAACACACTTTACAGCCTATTTTTAGGGAAAATAGTTCAAATAAACAAAGATTGTGTACTTACCATAACCTTCATTACCTTCTATTTACCTTCTTTGACTGTCTTTTACCTTCTATATTCTTTTTTTAACCTTTTATTGCCTTTTATTTGCCTTCTTTGTAACTTATTTTATCTTCTTTACTTAGAAGTAAAACCTTCTATTTAACTTATTATTACCTGTTATTTACTTTCTTTATTTTACCTTGTGTTATCTTCTTTTACCTTAAAAAGTCTTTCTTTGACCTTTTTTTACCTTATTTAAGTTATTTTACCTTCTATTTACCTTCTATCTAACTGATTTGACCTTTTATTTACCTTTCATTTACATTTATTTTACCTTCCATAAACCTTCTTTTACCTTCTGTTTCTTCTGAAATCATATATTTACTTTCTATGTACCTTCTTTTACCTTTTATTAACTTATTTTACCTGTTATTTACCACTTTTGCCTTCTATTTAACTTATTTTACCTTGTATTTACCTTGAATTACCTTTCTTATTCACCCCTTCTTTACATAAATTTGCCGTTTATTTACATATTTTCACTTCTACACTCCTTGTTTTACCTTTCATCTACTTTCTTTTACCTTTTATTTACAACCTTGACCCTCTTTTACCTTCTATTTACCTTCTTTTACCTTCTATGTTCCTTCTTATACATTGTATTTACTTTTTCTTTACCTTATCTTACCTTTTATAAACTAACTTGACCTTCTATTTACCTTATTGTACCTTCTAGATTCCTTCTTTTACATTTTCTTTACCTTCTATTTTACATTTTATTTACCTTTTACATCCCTCCTTTTACCTTTTATTTACTACTTTGACCCTATTTACCTTCTATGTTCCTTCTTATACATTGTATTTACCTTTTCTTTACCTTATTTTACCTTTTATAAACTAACTTTACCTTCAATTTACCTTATTTTACCTTCTATATTCCTTCTTTTACATTTTCTTTACCTTCTATTTACATTTGATTTACATTCTTTTACCTTTTACATCCCTTCATTTACCTTTTATTTACCTTCTATTTACATTTTATGTACCTTCTTTGACCTTTTACAACCCTAACCCTTCTTTACCCTCTTATACCTTTTATTTACCTTCTTTTACATTTTATTTAGATTGTATTACCTTTCTATTGACCTTTTTCACCTTACTTTACTTATTTTACCTTCTACATTTCTTATTTGACCCTTTAATTACCTTATTCTACCTTGTATTTACTACTTTATACCGTCTTTTACCTTTTACATTTCTTCTTTTACTTTTTATTTACCTTGTATTACCTTTCTATTTACATTTTATTTACTTGTTTTACCTTATATATTTCTTATTTTACCCTTTATTTACCTTTTTTCCCTTTTATTGACTTCTATTTACCTTATTTTATTGTCTATTTACATTTTGTCCACCTTCTTTTACCCTTTTTCACTTCTTTTACCCTCTACTTACCTTCTATTACTTTCTCTTTACCTTTTACTATACCTTTTTTTGGATCAAGTTTTACCTTCTATTCAACTTGTTTTACCTTCTTTTAAGTGCTACAGATGTTAAACATTGTTATTAATGACACTCATTGAACCATTACTCAAAGCAATATCATTTAAATCAACATTTTTTTGTAATCAAATTAATCGATTTAATCGGCGGGCTTTGATACGATGGTTTAACTTACAGGGGGTCCAGCTATTCCAGGGGTACCAGTCTCTCCTTTTGGTCCAGTTTGACCCTAAGGAAGACCGAATAAAAGAAAGGTTTTATCGTGAAGGATTGTCAAGCGTTTGGATTAATTTCCAAGAATTTTTAGAAACTTACCGATGATCCTTTAGCACCTTTGGGACCAGCAGGACCCTAAACACACAAACATGGTCATGTCACCATACCAGACCTAATATTGTACGATGTGCAAAGTCCTTACGGGTAATCCAGGAGAACCAAGCGGACCAAGTGGACCAGAAGGACCAGCAATGCCCTAAAGGAAGAAAGAGGTTTGACTACACTTTGCCTTCCTTTGTCATCCATAAGTGGGTCTTTGTACTCACATTGTCTCCTTTGGGACCGGACGTTCCCGGTGGACCGGGAAGACCTCGGTCACCCTTTTCTCCCTGCTCGCCTGGTGGCCCGATTAGACCGATAAGACCTGGGTGACCCTGTTTAGGACAGAACACGGCACAGACATGGTCCATGCAGCAGTCAATAACAAACAGAAAAAGTGCTGTAATGGCCTAATAGCTGCAGGCAAACAACACAGCTGATCAATCTGCGAGGAAATGAGTCCATTAGTCTTTTTTTTTTCTTTACAATACTCTGTGTCGGCTCACCTTCTCTCCTTTGATGCCAGAGTCTCCTTTCAAACCAGGTAGGCCTGGGGGACCCTGTGATTGTAGAATTGGGGAATCAGTATCGGGGTCAGTCGCCAACATTTCATTTCACCCTGGGTTCACAGTTGAACTCACCATCGGCCCGGGAGGTCCGTCAGGGCCAGAAGAACCAGGTAAACCTTGCTCCCCCTGCACGCAAAGACCACCGTTTTTAGTAGCCCACAAATAAACACATCTAGGTCAATGACAATTTGGGCAACACAAAGAGCATCTCCCTGTAAGCAAGCGTAAGTCTCTGACTATATCCTGGGTCCTGGGGAGCTCCACAGTGTCCAAATTATATTTAACATTTATAGCGACTTATGGCCAACCCTGGCTCAGGGTTATTATAGCCGGTGGTGGAAGTAGTGGACAGATTTAGTCATTGATTCTGAAATGAATACTTGGTGCTGCCCAGTCTCTGTCTCCAGCAGACTCCAAGTCATTATGAGTATGAGACCCCTGGTTTGGATACAACACTCTTTACTTGTCTGACAATATGACTTACAACAGGGCCAGGGATTCCTCTAAGACCTTCAGAACCAGGTTTGCCAGGTGATCCTTGAGGTCCAACAGGACCAGTTTTCCCTTGTGGACCTTCCAAGCCAGACTCTCCCTTTAAGACGGATACGGCAACAATTTTACTTCCGCTTTTGCTACTTTGATGTTCAAGGCGATAATCCTCTGAACTTACCTTGGTTCCCTTCTCTCCTTGCCTGCCTTCAGGTCCTGTCACTCCTGGAGGTCCCTGTTCAGGTAAACACAACATAGGTGTGTGGTGGAATACAACTTTAGGTAGAACAAGAACACAGACAGGTACTCACTCTCTTTCCTGGTGGTCCAGAGGGACCGGACTCTCCAGTGGGTCCAGGGGAACCCTGGATGTAACATTTTACAAAGTCAAAATGTGAGACATCAGTCATAAAAACGGACTTCAGGAGTTCTCTACTACGGCACTTACTGCCTGGCCGGCTTCTCCGTCGTCTCCCTTGTCACCAGTTGGGCCATCTAAACCCTGCGCAAGACCAGATCAAAACCTCAGTCATGTGTCCACAACTAATAGAGAGTTGGTCAATACAACGAGATACTTACAGCTGGACCGGTTTCTCCAGGGGGACCAGGATCACCAGGGAAACCGCTCGGACCCTGAAAGTCGACACAGTTACCATAAGGCTGTCAAGAAACAAGACTTGGTTGAGTGTGGAGGACAACTCACTGGACTTCCTTTGGGACCGTCATCTCCTGGAGGACCCTTAGGACCAGGAGGCCCAGCAGTACCAGCTGGACCTGACTCTCCCTTCTCTCCCCGCTCTCCTCTTGGACCCTGGAGTCATGCATGATTCATTATCACAGTGGATCATAATATTCCTTGTCGGTGGACCAAAGAATACTGAAGAAAACTCACCGATGGACCGAGGTCTCCCTGAAGACCTGGCTCTCCGGTCTCACCAGCGTCTCCCTGGAGAGAGCAAGGGGGAATGAGTTAGGTAGAGAGACATATCGTGGGGGGTTTGTCAGCGACAATTTTAAAAGGAATCCATTTTCCAGAGCTAAAAGAAGAGATTGACATGATGGATTACACTCCGTCAAAAGGAGGTCGGAGCCCGGGGGAGCCTGGCAGTT
This sequence comes from Nerophis lumbriciformis, assembly GCF_033978685.3. Lineage (NCBI taxonomy): Eukaryota > Metazoa > Chordata > Actinopteri > Syngnathiformes > Syngnathidae > Nerophis > Nerophis lumbriciformis. The sequence continues at coordinate 43,839,275 of NC_084558.2, read as the reverse complement.
ATCCCCTCCTTCCTCCTCATCCTCCCACTTGCACATCCTCCTCTTCATTCCTAAATCCAGATTGTTGACTCACCTTCCTGTCTGCTGTTATCCTCGTTCCCTGTCACATCATCTAATGCCAACCTGTGTGGTACGACTGGCCAGCCAATGAACAAAACCCTGCTTTCATGAATCAATACTAAAAACAGGACGTTGTACGGATCCTACCTTTTCTAACGGTTCCTAATCGTCACAGGCTTTGTTATAAGGCTTTGTGTTCCGGCTGCCATTCCAACGGATTTTGAGTTGTGACTCTTCAGCGGTGATTATTTTTGTCCGCTGTGTCAGCGTCTCAAAAAAAGACCGAGCACACGAGTGGCACGGACCAAAGGAAGAAACTGTTCACAACCACTTTCTAACGGAACATCATCGGCCCTAATTTGCACCGGGGAGCAAAAGTACAAACAGTCGATGCACACCCAAACTACTGGTTCTAATGAGTCGTTTTTGCCGGTCAGCGTGAACAGAGACCACGGTGGTCTTATTTTAAAGGGGATCTATAATGCAAAACCAACGTTTCTTACCTACTGGTACCTGTGTTCGTGTATTTGAGATCCGCATAAATCCAGAAAATATGAAATCAAAACCATGGAGGCTATTTATAAAACAAACCTCCCTTCTTTCATACTTCCTCCAAACGAGCCGTTTGGAATTTGCACATTCGGTGACCTTTATCTCCGTATATGGTCGAAATGTACCCAAAGAGCTTTGCGCGAGTTCGCCATTGTACTGTATTTTCCGGGCTATAAGGCACACTTAAAATCTTTTTTCTCTCTCAAAACTCGACAGTGCGCCTTATAACCCGGTGCGCTTAATGTAAGGAACAAGTTTGGTTGAGCCTACCCACCTCGGAGCAATTTTATTTGGTACACGGTGTAATGATAAGTGTGACCAGTAGATGGCAGTCAAACATAAGAGATAAGTGTAGGCTGCACCGTTTGTTGTGCTTCAACATACGAGTACTATTATGGTGTGTGTATAAGATAAGACATATTATCTGCCGTTTTGTTTTGCAATATTATGCAAAAACAACTTTTCTTACCTTCTGGTACCTGCTGATCTGTATTTGGGATCCGCATAAGTCCTGAAAATTTGCGCGCATCCGCCTTTGTAGTCGTAGTCGATAAGCTTCTTCTTTTTCTCTATCTTCTTGTTATGTGACATTCATCCTCCGCTGTTGCCATTTCTAATATAAAGTAGTGTAAAGTTCTTACTTATATTGGTCAGTAAACTCGCCATGAAAGCGCTAAAACATACCGGTGTAGTGAGTTTACATTATTTACCCAAGGAACTTTAGTTATTAGAGTTCCGGTCGGACGTTTTTTCACGGGACAAATTTCCGGTGTTGTTGTTGTTTCCGGATGAGGAGATGCGGACATTTAGAAAAAATAATAATAGTATGACTCCTTTAATATAATCCGGTGCGCCTTATATATGAAAAAAATCAAAAATAGACCATTCATCGGCAGTGCGCCTTATAATCCGGTGCGCCCTATGGTCCGGAAAATACGGTAGTCAATAAGCTCCTTGTTTTTCTCTGTCCTCTTGTTGTGGGGCAGACTGGCTCGTGCATGCACATGCATCCTCCACTGTTGACATTTCTAATACAAAGTAGCGTACAGTTGAAATTTAATCTGTCAGTAAACTCCAACAACACGTAGGATCCGCCCACAATGTGCAAAATAACAAATGTAGCATAATTGCAAACATAAGTTTGCATACCATCCTGACACGTCTGTGGCTGGGATTCAAACCCATTACGCCTTTTTACAAGACCTGCACTAACGGGGGAAAGTTTTCCTATTTCCTTGATTTCGATCACATCAACCAAAAATAGTCCCCATCTATCCAATTTTAACAAGGCAAATAAAAAAAATAAATGAACATGGTGTGTGTCCGAAAAAGAGCAGGAAGAAGCAAAAGCTTAGATAAATAGTCCTGATAGGTACAACAACATATAATAATCTTGACCTTAAATAACACAACTATTTTAGTATATATTATAGTATATTATATTATATCAGGGGTTCTTAACCTTTTTGACCTTGGGGCCCAACTATTCCACTACAGAGGGGCCTGAGGCCCACTCACATATTAACAGTGAATTAATAATATTAGTCTTGGTTTTATTTATATTAAATAAATACAGTTCACAAAATTGTCAAATATGTTAATCACAAAGATTATTATTTTTTCAACACAAACGTTAGGCTTAGGTCAGGCTGATTAGAAAATTAAGTACTAATCAGATATACTGCATAAGCAGGGACTCGTAAATAAATGACCAGAAATAAATGTGCACACAATTATGCTGTGCTAAAATAAATAAAGTTAACAATGAATATGTTTGTTCATCAATTGTCTATAAAATTTAAGTGGAAATGAAAAATCAGCTTCACCACGGTAGTCATCATTTTTGCGCTTCAGAAACGTCCCTCAGACTTTAACTCCAGACTTCTTCTGTTTAATACTATCATTAATGTCACATGTGGTGGAAAAGTGTATTACTGACAACAGCTGTGAAACAGATATATATATATATATATATACAGTATATATATATATATATATATATATATATATATATATATATATATATATATATATATATATATATATATATATATATATATATATATACACAGTACAGGCCAAAGGTTTGGACACACCTTGTCATTTTAATGCGTTTTCTTTATTTTCATGACTATTTACATTGTAGATTGTCACTGAAGGCATCAAAACTATGACACCTGTGAAGCTCATCGAGAGAATGCCAAGAGTGTGCAAAGCAGTAATCAGAGCAAAGGGTGGCTGATTTGAAGAAACTAGAATATAAAACATGTTTTCAGTTATTTCACCTTTTTTTAGTTAAGTACATAACTCTACATGTGTTCCTTCATAGTTTTGATGCCTTCAGTGACAATCTACAATGTAAATAGTCATAAAAATAAAGAAAACGCATTGAATGAGAAGGTGTGTCCAAACTTTTGGCCTGTACTGTATGTATACATTTTATATATACAGTATATATATTTATATATCTATCCATGAATACTCCAATAAAATCAATTTACTCATAGATTAATCAAATGTATTTTATATGAATTAAATATATACTTAAAATATCTTATGTTTCCCCCTCTTTGTTGTACCTATCAGGACTATTTATTATTAGTTATTTCTAAACTGAATGATGTTATTGCTTTGTTTGATTTTCACATGCAACAATAAAAAATGTTATCAGAGACGGAGCAGGATGAAGCTAGGAATTTTTGTGGTAAAAGGTCGCATGAAGCATCCTGTCATTCATTAATTGATATTATGCGTTTATTTATGCTAAACAAAAACCGCTGATTATACTGTTGTACTGTTGCATACCCTTGAATGTTTTGTCACACGTCTGCAACAATAAATTAAATCAAGTCAGCCAACGTGTGCGGCAAACAACTCGTTTGTTTGTTTTGTTTGCCCAGCTGGGACAGAAGGAAGTGAAACTGTCATTCGCCACAGTCTGATCAGGTCTCCAGGACTGCCAATCGCACTACTCTGAAGGTACCAAAACATACCTTTTCGCCAACAGCACCGGGGTTGCCGATACCACCAGGAGGTCCCTGGGGGCCGTCGGCACCAGGGGGTCCGGAGGGGCCTCTGGGACCAGGAGGACCGGGTGGTCCCTTTTGTAGGAAGTATCACAACAATTAGAAATAACGTCACATTAATTCTTATGAAACTTTGTTATGAGTTCTTACCATCTGACCGACGTCACCGGTTTCTCCCTTTTCGCCGGCCGGACCGGGCAAGCCCTGCAGAATTCACAAAGCGTGTCAGCGACACCGACGCCAAGACTTTTCAATTCTAATCTCCCGCTACGGTCTCCCAACCTGCAGGCCGACTGGGCCCGGGGGTCCGGGGAAACCTCTCGATCCTTCGTCTCCCTTCTGTCCGAACAGACCCTGCTGACCTCTGGGACCAGGCTCGCCATCTGCTCCCTGCACACCCGCACAGACAAAGCGGTCACCAAATAAAACCGGCATCGGATTGAAGCTGGAACCCCTTGAAAATAGACACTCACGGCAGGACCGGGTGCTCCGACTGGTCCTTGAGGTCCGTTAGGGCCCGGGGGACCCTGTAGATCACATGAGTTAAGTATTGACATGCAATAATGAAGAGCATCGGGAAACAGATGTGGACTTACATGTTCTCCTTTGTCACCTTTGCTTCCTTTCTGGCCGGGTTCTCCAAGTTCTCCCTGAAGAACACAGACATATGGATATCGATTTGTCTGCTTTTGTCTCTACTAAAGCTTCTTGTGAGTCGTGATTAGCAGACAAAGAACAGGACAGAGCCCACACAAGCTGGGGGGGGGGGTGATAAAACCATCTCGCCAAGCGCCAGTTTACTTTTGGCTTGACAGTAAGTGCGTGGATTCTGGTCGCCTTTTCTGCTTCTAATGAGAAAGTGTGTAAGCCTGTGAGAATCTTTTATATCGCCACAGTAAACACTCGCTGCTTTGTTTTGTTTTGTCTGTCCTGGCTCGTTAAGGATCACAGCGTTGCGTAAAGCAGCAGAGATCATGCTCTCAGTCTATATAACACAAGACTCGGCTCCACTGCAATTTTTTTTCTTCGAGGGGATGGCGGCTGCTACATGCGAGAGCATGGGTGCCCAAGGCCACAGACTGATAAATCAAAGTATGCGGGGGCCGTTTTGGTATTTTTCACATTCAAAACCAGTGCAATGTATGACTTTTTTTCCCCCCAAAGAACTAGAAAATGCAATTTTGTCACAAATTTTCACACAAAAAAATGTTGGGTTAAAAAAAAAACAATTTTAAAGGCCTACTGAAACCCACTACTACCAACCACGCAGTCTGATAGTTCATATGTCAATGATGAAATCTAAACATTGCAACACATGCCAATACGGCCGGGTTAGCTTACTAAAGTGCAATTTTAAATTTCGCGCGAAATATCCTGCTGAAAACGTCTCGGTATGATGACGCCTGCGCGTGACGTCACGGATTGTGGAGGACATTTTGGGACAGCATGGTGGCCAGCTATTAAGTCGTCTGTTTTCATCGCAAAATTCCACAGTATTCTGGACATCTGTGTTGGTGAATCTTTTGCAATTTGTTCAATGAACAATGGAGACAGCAAAGAAGAAAGCTGTAGGTGGGAAGCGGTGTATTGCGGCCGACTGCAGCAACACAAACACAGCCGGTGTTTTATTGTTTACATTCCCGAAAGATGACAGTCAAGCTTTACCATTGGCCTGTGGAGAACTGGGACAACAGAGACTCTTACCAGGAGGACTTTGAGTTGGATACGCAGACACGGTACCGTGAGTACGCTTCCAAACATTTGATCGCTTGCCCGTACGTGCGTGGCGCTATGTGCATGTCACGTACGCAACTTTAGGGACTTTGGGGAAATATATGTGCTGTATGAACTTTGGGGAGGTGAACGGTACTTTGGGCTGTGGGATTGAGTGTGTTGTGCAGGTGTTTGAGTTGTATTGGCGGGTTATATGGACGGGAGGGGGGAGGTGTTTGTTATGCGGGATTAATTTGTGGCATATTAAATATAACCCTGGTTGTGTTGTGGCTAATAGAGTATATATATGTCTTGTGTTTATTTACTGTTTTTAGTCATTCCCAGCTGAATATCAGGTCCCACCCGCCTCTCACAGCATCTTCCCTATCTGAATCGCTCCCACTGCCCTCTAGTCCTTCACTCTCACTTTCCTCATCCACGAATCTTTCATCCTCGCTCAAATTAATGAGGAAATTGTCGCTTTCTCGGTCCGAATCGCTCTCGCTGCTGGTGGCCATGATTGTAAACAATGTGCGGATGTGAGGAGCTCCACAACCTGTGACGTCACGCGCATATCGTCTGCTACTTCCGGTACAGGCAAGGCTTTTTTATCGGCGACCAAAAGTTGCAAACTTTATCGTCGATGTTCTCTACTAAATCCTTTCAACAAAAATATGGCAATATCGCGAAATGATCAAGTATGACACATAGAATGGACCTGCTATCCCCGTTTAAATAAGAAAATCGCATTTCAGTAGGCCTTTAACCTGGTTCAGAAAAGGGACGAACCCCTTATTTGAGTTGTTTTAACTCAACATTTTGGTTTAATTTTTTAATTTTTGCATTGAATTATTTAACCAAAAAGTTGAGTTATGAAAACTTAATGTTGGGTTATTCCCAACCAAACTATTGGGTTGAATTATTTAACCCAAAAGTTGAGTTATGCTAACTCAATGTTGGTTGATTCATAACCCAACTATTGGGTTGAATTTATTTAACACAAAAGCTGAGTTGTGCTCACTTCAATGTTGAGTTATTCCCAACCCAACTACTGGGTTGCGCAATTTAGCGCTCCTTGACCCTGGTTTGTCCTCCTCCTTCCCAACTACTGATCAAAATGATTTTTATTCCATTAAAATATACTCAAAAGCAAGATATGAGTGATATGTTTTGCCGTGTATAGTCATAGTAGTCCTATACAGCATGCTCAAATATTTTCATGTATATAAGATGTGTGATTGTAAATAATGTTAATGAGATTAATCCTTAATAAAATTCCCTTAAAAAAAAAGTACCTTTTTAATTAAAAAAAAGCCTTTTACCCAAAACTGCGTTACTCATTGAAAAATAACCCAAAAATGGTTCATAGTTTTGAAAACCCAGAAATTGAGGTAAAATAATACCCTTATAAACCAAAAAAATTTATTAAAAAAAATCTAAATAACTCAAAAATGTAATCATAAATCGGGTTAGCAAAATAACCCAGCATTTTCTAGTGTGTTGTGTGAATATTTAGAGCCAAAGCCAAACTGAAATGCTAACAGTTAGCATGCTGGCCAGATAAGGACTATTAACAAAACATGTGAGCTAAAAGAGCTAACATGCTAACAGTACTATGCTAACAATAGCATTGGTGAAATACCGGCAAAATTAGGACAAAAAAAAAGTCTAGCATGCTAAATTAAATTGTAACATGGGTCAAGTACCAAAATACCTGCTCATGTTAGCATGCATCGAGTACCAACATATGACTGGGGTGTATACCTACAAAATTAGCTAAAACAAAAAATAAACCCTAGCATACTAACATTAGCATGCAAACAGGTATCATTTGTAAAGTAACAAAAAAAATGACACTGAGGTGTGTACCTGTTTGTTTAGCTAAACAAATTTAGCATGCTAATGTTAGTATGTTGAAATACTAACTGTAACATGCGTCAAGTATCAAAATACCAGAAAAATGTGTTTAAAATCCTTGCCTGCAAATGTTAGCATGCATCAAGTACTAAAACATAACTGAGGTGTATATCTACAGAATTATCTCAAAACAATTTAGCATGCTAATGTTCGCATTTTAAATTGCTAACTGTAACCTGGGTCAAGTACCAAAATACCTGCTCATGTTAGCATGCACCGAGTACAAACATATGACTGAGGTGTATACCTACAAAATTAGCTAAAAAAAAACAAAAAAACTAGCACACTAACGTTAGCATGCAAATAAGTATCTTTTGTCAAGTAACAAAAAAATTACACTGAGGTGTGTACCTGCTTGTTTAGCTAAATAAATCCAGCATGCTAATGTTAGCTAACTGTAACATGCGTCAAGTATCAAAATACCAGAAAAAATTTGTTAAAATCCTTGCCTTCTAATGTTAGCATGCATCAAGTACTAAATATGACTGAGGTGTATACCTACAGAATTAGATTTTTTTTTTTAAATCTAGCATAACAACGTTAGCTTGCTAACAGGTATCAAAGGTCGAGTAACAAAATATTTGACGCAGAGGTGTATACCTGCTAAATTTGCTAAACAAATCTTGCATGCTAATGTTAGCATGTTAAATAGCTAACTGTAACATGCGTCAAGTACCAAAATACCTGCAAAATCTGTTTAAAATGCTTGCCTGCTAACGTAAACATGCATCAAGTACCAAAATATGACTCAGGTGTATACCTACAAAATTAGCACAAAAAAAATCTAGCATAGTAACGTTAGCATGGTAACATTCGTCAAGTAACCCAAAATTTGACGCTTAGGTGTATATCTGCAAAATTAGCAAACAAGCTATCATGCTAATATTAGAATGTTAACGTTCATGCCGCGAGCTTTTGAAAAATTAGCCACGGGCCACAAATGGCCCCCGGGGCCGCACTTTGGACACCCCTGTGCTAGAACATCGACATAAGCCGAGCATGCCATCATTTAGGGATTGAAGTACGCAGTCAAGAACCCACCTTGTCTCCATCCTCGCCAGGTGGTCCAGGCGGTCCCCCGGGTCCCGGTAGGCCCACGGGCCCCTGAATACCGTCTCTTCCAGCTGGGCCTTGAGGTCCTTTCTCTCCCTGAGGTTGGTGGCATCCAAACAGGAGGGACATGTTTTGTCTCTTGTGCAGGTTACAACCTCGTCTACGAACTTACCGGTCCGCCTTTCTCTCCGCCTGGGCCAGGGGGTCCCTGTGGGCCGGGGCGTCCGGGCAGACCCGTGGGTCCGGCGGGGCCAGCGGGGCCACGTTCACCAGGGGACCCCTGCAGCAGGCGAGCATAAACAATAGCAGCTTTTATTACGTAAGCTGACACCAGTACACTGTATTTACTGTACAGTGGGAATGTTTAGGGAGACGTGGGGATGGTACTTACAGCTGGGCCAGGTGGACCGTGAGGACCCTCGTTGCCTTTCAGACCATGAGCTCCCTGCAGGACAAAGTCAGGAGACGCTTTCAGAAGACAAGAAGACCCCACTGAGTGGAGGTTCGACAGCACAAGTAAGGGCGAATTACACAACTATTTGCCGAGTTGAGAACTGATGAAGAGAGAAATATGAACAAACAAGCCCGGAGCACGGTGTTCTTCTGGGGACGCCCACGCAAGGTCCGAGCTACCGTGAACCCCCAGCACGCTCTCTCGCAGCCATTTCAAAAAAGCCCACGGGTTGTTATGCAATGACAAAAGCCGCAGACTTTTTGCGATCGGCACTCACCACAGGTCCGGGGAGGCCTCTCTCTCCGCTGAAACCTCTGGGTCCAGGTGGGCCGTCCTTACCGGAGGGGCCAGCGGGTCCCGGGTCACCCTGTGGTTTGACAAGGCAACAGCACAACTCAGTGTCACCACGCACAGCTCTTCTCCTTCCCGTTATATTCACCAGTAGGTACCGGTTCTTAATTAGGACTGTTATGATTCTGGACAAATGCTGAAAAACCCTCCTAAGATTGTATCAATATATATAATATATTTGATATTAGGGGTGTCAAAAAAAACTTGTAACACTGCAAAAACTGCAATCGAAGTAAGATTAAATATCTCAAATAAGGGTGATATTTGCTTATTTTCTGTCTGATAAGATAATTCTTCTCACTAAGCAGATTTTATGTTAGTGTTTTACTTGTTTTAAGTGTTTTGGTCCTAAATTATCTCAGTACAATATTACAGCTTGTTGCTGAGATTTGATCACCTATATTAAGTAAAGCATGCTTGAAACTAGAATGTCAACTGTTGCAAAGCTGTGTCATCAACACTCACAAGTATAAAACTACTTTTTTAAAGTAATAATTTCTTATTTCCAGCATGGGAAAAAAAATCATGATTGACACAATTGTGTCTCATAATTAAAACAGATGACAGCCAAATGGACTTTGCTGTTTTATTTCCAATGAAGTAGTAGTACAGTACAGTTGGCACAGTATAGTAAACTGACAGTTAATATTTAAAAATGTAACATTTCTAACAATTTTGAACAGAAATAGTTCATGTACATTCAGATAAATTCCTCAAAATTACAATTAAAACAAATTTGGCCGGGGGCCGGGTTGTGTATATGCGCACTAATTGACTGAAAGAGCACGCACTTGGCGCGATGATGTCATGTTATCGATGAAAAAATGCATTTTTAGACCATATGATTTTCCTGAGCGGCTAGAAGACCCCGAGAGTAACAAGCGGTTGCCTTGTTGAATTTCCATTAAGAACAATAAGTTAGATTTTAGTATAAGTTTGCTGGTTTCAAGAAATGTAATGCCGAGCGCATATCATTATGTCAAGATAATGGCACTGGCATTTACTTCATTTTAGAATATTTTTCAACATATTGAGCAAAAAGGTCTTTTTTTTTCTACCAAGAAAAGTGCACTTGTTATTAGTGAGAATATACTTATTTTAAGGTATTTTTGGGTTCATTGAGGTTAGCTAATTTTACTTGTTTTGGAAAGTTTTGACAAGCCAAATTTTCTTGTTCTATTGGCGATAATTTTGCTTGGTTCAAATAAAATACCCCTCATTTTTGTATTTTTTGTTTTTGTTTTTGAACACTGACTTTTTGCAGTGAACTTGTCTTCTTTTAAGTCCGTCCTGTCCAGCCTAAGTGTTGTCCCGATACCAAAATGTATTTTGATACTTTTCAGTACTTTTCGATACTTTTCTAAATAAAGGGGACCGCAAAAAATGGCCTTATTGGCTTTATTTTAACTACAAATCTTATGGTACATTAAACATATGTTTATTATTGCAAGTTTGTCCTTAAATAAAATAGTGAACATACTAGACAACTTGTCTTTTAGTAGTAAGTAAACAAACAAAGGCTCCTAATTAGTCTGCTGACATATGCAGTAACATATTGTGTAATTTTCCATTCTATTATTTTGTCACAATTATTAAGGACAAGTGGTAGAAAATGAATTATTAATCTACTTGTTAATTTACTGTTAATATCTTCTAACTTTGTCTTTCAACGTGTTCTATCTACACTTCTGTTAAAATGTAATAATCACTTATTCTTCTGTTGTTTGGCTGCTTTACATTAGTTTTGGATGATACCACAAATGTAGGTATCAATCCGATACCAAGTAGTTACAGGATCATACAATGGTCATAATTTCTGTCCTCATGTGTCCAGGGCCATATTTCCTGAGTCTATAAACATCATATAAATAAAAAAAAAAGAAGAAAGATTTTGTGACGGAAAAAAATATCGATGTAATCATAGTAGTATCGACTAGATACGCTCCTGTACTTGGTATCATTACAGTGAATGTCAGGTGTAGATCCACCAATGTTGTTTGTTTACATTTACATTACATACTGTGGCTGGACCGGTACTTTTTAGAGGTGGTATAGTACCGAATATGATTAATTAGTGTCGCGGTACTATACTTGTAACGGTATACCGTACAACCCTAGTCCAGCCACTTTATTAAATGTTTGGGCAGAATTTTTTTTTTCTTTGAAGTAATATAGAAATGTATCGGAGACGTTTATCTGTTTTATGGAGTTAAGTAGTTAATCATAAAACAGGCACCCAATGTTATTAAAAAAAAAATAGTTGAATCGAGAATCGTTTTTGAATCGTCACCCTCGAGAATCGAATCGAATCAAATTGTGAGGAGCACAAAGATTCACAGCCCTATTTGAAATTAAATATCACGTAAAAGGTCTGTGTTCTGATACATGAATATTATTTCCAGCATTAGCAAACATAGTTGACTTGTTTAAGACTTCAAAAGGAGATGTTGATTAAAAACTTTCCTGCTGTGAGATGTTACATGATGTTGCTGGTGTACAACCTCTTGGGCTGATAAAAATGTATGTAAAAACGCATTTTGTACATCTATATATACACCAATTACATATAGTACCAATAAGATGAATACCAGTGACGATAAGAAAGACTGATATCCTAATTTACTAGCAGATGTCATGCGATGAAAAATCGTGTTGACAAATATTAAATTCAATCCAGTTTACAGTTAGAACTTTTCCCATACAAAAAGTCGATTCATTTCAAATCCGATGAAATACGACAAATTATTTTGTCCCTAAACTCAAATAAATCACAGACCTTGCAAATTTGTTGTCATAGTTTTGAGAGACAAAATGTACTTTAAGGTTAAAGAACGTGTTGTAATACAACTTTATCTACCAAAACACACCCACTGTAAATAAATAAACGCCCATGGTCAATGCAGTTTGTGGCTTTACTATATATATATATATATATATATATATATATATATATATATATATATATATATATATATATATATATATATATATATATATATATATATATATATATATTTGTATATATATATATTTGTATTTATTTATTTATATATATTTTTACATTTTATTATTTATATATATTTTTACAATTAATTTTTTCTATATATATATATATATATATACAAATATATATTTTTATATTTTATTATTTATATATATATATATATATATATATATATATATATATATATATATATATATATATACAAATATATATATATTTGTGTGTGTGTACATTTATATATATATATATATATATATATATATATATCAAATTGGATATTAAGAGTACGTGAGAGTTTGACTCCTACCTTGTTTATTTCCGTGAGGACCTCCTTAAAAATGTATAATTAATCAAAAAATGTCAAGCTGCTAAAATGCGCCGAACACTGATTAGTGTGGAGAGAGTGTTTTAAATGTTTTCCCATCATGCATATCCACAAACTTCAGTGAGCAGGTTGTGTTACGTGTGACCATGTGTGTTGACCTTTATGTCGGTTGCATATTTTTTGCACCATGACTAGGGAAGGTTGTGTGGATTGTGTCATACAACTAAATGCTGTGTTAAGTTGTTATGTAAACTTTAGGGTCATTAATCGGGGTATACTAAACTGTCCACAATACGTGTTGACTTTTATGTTGGTTGCATATTTTTTGCACCATGACTAGGGAAGGTTGTGTGGATTGTGTCATAAAAGTAAATGCTGTGGTATAGTTGTCAAGTAAACTTTAGGGCCATTAATCGGATTTACTAAACTGTCCACAAGTTGGCGTCAAATATATAGTATTTAAATGTAATTTTAATACTCTCCGCGGTGTGATGCTTAATTGAACTTATGACATCTCACAGGCCAAATTAAAGATGCAAGATAGTTTATTTACTATCATTGTTTTACGGGCATTTGTGCATACTTGGGTTGTTTCAGGCGTACAATTCCTAATCCTCATTGGGCACTTCGACCTGCCGTGTAAATCTGGACTCACCTTAGCTCCTTCCTTTCCTGCAGATCCAGGGAGACCCTGCTCGCCGGGTGGACCCGGGGGTCCGGGGTGGCCACGATCTCCCATCGGCCCTGTCTCGCCCGTCGGTCCCTGTAGATTCACAGAGGGAACAGAGCAAGGTAAGGCCAAACTTAAGGAAAGAAGGAAAAATATTGGGAAATCAAATGTGTGGAAAAGAAGTGAAGCATTTGTTGCGTGGGCGGACCACTTGTCTTCAGGACACTTTGTTATCGTGACTGTTTTTCTACCAAAACTTCACGCATGATAAGTAATGAGGTTAATGCTAAAAGTAAGTACAGTAGAACTTGTAATGTTTAACGGACCAACATGTTTTCTAGCATGGTGATCATAGTAATCGAACAGATAAAAACAGACCTTTTGAGCTATCTAAGGAGAAATGAAAGAAACAAAGGGATCCCTCTTGTCAGTCATCCTCTCTATTTGTACCTGTGGGTGGAGGCGGACACACACACCCAAGTTGAGGTACGTTGCGTGAACGTACGGTGACATACTAGCAATGATGCGGATCGGGCTCAAAATGTGATCACTTTTCATAAAAATAGGTCTAAATTGGGGCCCTAAGCTCGCGCTTTTACATTTTTTTCACATTTTATCTACAGTACAGGCCAAAAGTTTGGTCACACCTTCTCATTTCAATGCGTTTTCTTTATTTTCATGACTATTTTTTACATTTTAAATTTTTACTGAAGGCATCAAAACTATGACACCTGTGAAGTGAAAACCCTTTCACTCTTGAAGCTCATCGAGAGAATGCCAAGAGTGTGCAAAACAGTAATCAGAGCAGAGGGTGGCTATTTTGAAGAAACTAGAATATAAAACATGTTTTCAGTTATTTCACCTTTTTTTGTTAAGTACATAACTCCACATGTGTTCTTTCATAGTTTTGATGCCTTCAGTGACAATCTACAATGTAAATAGTCATGAAAATAAAGAAAACGCATTGAATGAGAAGGTGTGTCCAAACTTTTGGCCTGTACTGTATGTGAAACGATTTTATTTGATGTGTGTTTTGCACTAAAACAAATAATTGGGAAATAAATTGTTCAGTAAATAATTTGTTCGGCGCAAAATAACAAATTAAAAGTGGTTAACAAGTTGCATATGCCCCGGACTGGGATTTGAATCCAGTATTTCAGTATTACTAGGGCGTGCCACAGGGTTCAAAAGGAATAACTGGGGAAATGTGCAATTATATTTGTATCAGTGACAGAGCAGGAATGGGCTAGTTATATGTTAGCGGTAAAATTTCATATTAAACGCCCTGTTATTCATTAATTGACATTTTGCATGAGCTTATTCACTCAAAATGGATACGGTACCTTTTCCTAGTACCTGGGAATCGATACCGGTATTAAACAGTACCGTTTTTTTTAGGTATTTTTGTGTGTGTTAATAAATATTAGTTGTTTAATAATACATTTTATTTTTATTATGAAACATATCAAAATGAGCTGATTATGATAACTGTGGTATCCAGTTGTTATATTTGGTTTTCTTAGACCATTTGAGTCTCATTTACAATGCAGTTGCACCTCCAAGACATAAGATGGCAGTACTGTATGGTACCTCGGAAGTCGCTTGAATGTGTCATGTTGCGCCCTACAAAGTGTTTACACTGTAAGTCATTTGCCTGTTACTAACCGTTTTGATGTAACATTCATCTAAGTTGAAGTTTTAATTCCCAGATTTGGTGTAAAAATCGCTCATGCTAATTGTAGCCCGCTTATGGCAAATTCAATGTAAATTAGCGTCGAGCTAGTGCATTTTAAAAGACTGTAGCTTTACGTTATGTTTACAGTGTTAACGTGATGCCACGTGCAGCAAAAGGCATCGATAGGTTAATCGATACCCGGTAGTACCGACGGACTTTGGTCGATGCCTATAAAAGTAGGGAATCCTGTACCCGTCCGTATCGCAAACTAATTAGAACCTACTCAGTAGTTAGAGTGTCCGCCCTGAGATCGGTAGGTTGTGAGTTCAAACCCCGGCCGAGTCATACCAAAGACTATAAAAATGGGACCCATTACCTCCCTGCTTGGCACTCAGCATCAAGGGTTGGAATTGGGGGTTAAATCACCAAAAATGATTCCCAGTGCTGCTCACTGCTCCCCTCACCTCCCAGGGGGTGATCAAGGGTGATGGGTCAAATGTAGAGAATAATTTTGCCACACCTAGTGTGTGTGTGTGGTACTTTAACTTTAACTTTAAACCCTAATAATAATAATGATTACATACAATAATCTTTTAACCAGGAAGTATTGATAGGAAGAAACAAAACACATTTGAAGATATTCAACACTCGACTGCTGTCTGGCTCCAGTCAATTTGTCACGTTTTATGTGTCAGGTAAACCTCGACGAATGGGGCCAATATGAATCCCCTTCCTACAGTCGATAGCAGCAGTCAAGAGCTCACCTGAGGTCCGACCACGCCAGGGGGTCCAGGAGGTCCGGTCTTCCCTTGGAATCCCTGAGTGCGTACAGGAGGGGAAGAACAATTGTTACGTCTGACTGAGACGAGGCGAGAACTGATCGCTCCTCTCACTCACAGTCTCTCCTCTCTGTCCAGGATGTCCAGGAAGTCCGTCTTTCCCTGCGGGCCCCTAGGAGACCAAGCAAAACGGTAAGTGGAGCGACTGAGAGGAGAAAAGTCACGTTGCGGATGCGTTCGAGCTCACGGGTGGGCCCTTTGGTCCGGGGAATCCTGTCGGTCCCTGAGGTCCTGGCAGACCCTAGCACACACAAAAAAGCACTGGTTACACTTTGATTAAAAGTCACGTGATGAGTGAGGAAAGTCCGGGGTCACCTACCCTCTCGCCGCTAGGTCCTGGTGGTCCGTCTGTCCCCGAGTTACCCTGGCAAGGCCGACAAGAGACACTGATAAAGATGTCCATGCAAGCATCAGAACTTTTAAGCGAGCAGGTTTACACACTTTAGGTCCAGCTTTGCCAGTCGGTCCTCTCGGTCCTCTCTCTCCACGAGGACCCTTTGGGGACAGAGAATGTTAGGAATAATCCGTTTAGACTTTGGAAATGGCGGCCTGAGGAAGACTCACCGTCGGTCCTCGCTGCCCACGTGGACCCGGCTTTCCTGCCGTTCCCTGTGGACACACAAGCCGAGAGGACGCTCAATGGCACGTTATCACTTAGTACTCACTGAAACATATATATCGCCAAAATATTTTACTTTACCCGAGTTCCTTTGTCTCCGTTGGCGCCTGCGAAGCCTTGGAAACCCTGAGATCCCTGCGTGCCAAAACAACGACGACACGTTTATTTCCACTCCTTGTAATAATGTCATGGAAAATGTCACTTTTACAGCTAATGTTAGGTCCACATGTACAAGCAATTAAATATTCAAACAAAGTGTTACTGTTCAAACTGTGTCTAATGTTACGGTGGCCAAATATATTGTATATTCTTGTTAAATAAAACCTCTGCCTTGTTTTTAATTAATATTTAGGCCTAATACGCTACTAGTGTTGTCCCGATACCAAAATTTTGGTACCGGTACCAAAAATGTATTTCGATATTTTTCTGTACTTTTCAGCACTTTTCTAAATAAAGTGGACCACAAAAAACAGCATTATTGGCTTTATTTTAACAAAAAATCTTAGTGTACATTAAACATATGTTTCTTATTGCAAGTTTGTCCTTAAATAAAATAG
Organism: Nerophis lumbriciformis; assembly: GCF_033978685.3. Lineage (NCBI taxonomy): Eukaryota > Metazoa > Chordata > Actinopteri > Syngnathiformes > Syngnathidae > Nerophis > Nerophis lumbriciformis. Next base: position 43,822,460 of record NC_084558.2, on the reverse strand, counting down.
TGAACATACAAGACAACTTGTCTTTTAGTAGTAAATAAGCAAACAAAGGCTCCTAATTTACCTGCTGATGTACGCAGTAACATATTGTGTCATTTATCATTCTATTATTTTGTCAACATTATTAAGGACAAGTGGTAGAAAATGAATTATTAATCTACTTGTTCATTTACTGTTAATATCTGCTTACTTTCTCTTTTAACATGTTCTATCTACACGTCTGTTAAAATGTAATAATCACTTATTCTTCTGTTGTTTCGATACTTCACATTAGTTTTGGATTATACCACAAATTTGGGTATCAATCCGATACCAAGTAGTTACAGGATCATACATTGGTCATATTCATGTGTCCAGGGACATATTTCCTGAGTTTATAAACATAGTATTGTCGGAGGCAGATATTTACATATATCCGAATTTAAGTGTTACTTCTTTTATTTCATAGTCATATTTGAAAACAGCTCGTGTTTTTCCATTTGTTCTCTTTCTGTTTGTCTGCAAGTAAACTGTGTGTGTTAACCTTGAAGCTTTGGAATGTAAGAAAGAGAGATAATGGGCATGTGTTTTGACTAGAGAGACTTAAGAGGGGAGAGGGTTTTGTCGGGAGGGCAGACCATCTTAGCGGGCGATTGAATGTTCTATGCTGGACTGGTCTCAATGTATATATGCAAAGCTTTGCAAATATATTACAAAATACCTATTCTGTCTCTGGTGGTTTTTCAACTCAGCTTTAAGTGTCGTAAAGAGCTTGGGAGCGACTTGTGACTTGAATTCCCTGGGAGGAACAACTGGTCCAAAACGCAACAGTATACACTTTAAAAAAACGAAAGAAGATTTTGTGATGCTAAAAAATATTGATGTAATGATAGTAGTATCAACTAGATACGCTCCTGTACTTGGTATCATTACAGTGGCTGTTAGGTGTAGATCCACCAATGACTTTTGTTTACATTTTGGTGCCGATGAGCTATGATGTGTAGTGAAGCATGTTTAGCTATTCCTCATCCTGCAGGGATGATACTTGTAAGAAACTCACTTTATTTGTCGCCATGGAGGCGAGGATTAGTGATTTAGAAGCAGCTGGTACATTTCAGAGGCGGTATGATTCATTAGTATCGCGGTACTATACTAATACCGGTACACCGTACAACCCTAGTCCACATATACGCTTTGATTTTCTCAAACTGTGGTACGCCAAAGAGCCAATTAAATATTCAAACACAGTGTTACTGTTCAAACTGTGTTTAATGTTACGGTGGACAAAAACATTGCATATTCTTGTTAAATAAAACCTCTGCCTTGTTTTTAATGAATATTTAGGTGGTATAGCTTGGTTGGTAGAGCGGCCGTGCTAGCAACTTCAGGGTTGCAGGTTTGATTCCCGCTTCCGCCATCCTAGTTACTGCCGTTGTGTCCTTGGGCAAGACACTTTACCCACCTGCTCCCAGTGCCACCCACACTGGTTTAAATGTAACTTAGATATTGGGTTTCACTATGTAAAGCGCTTTGAGTCACTTGAGAAAAGCGCTATATAAATATAATTCACTTCACTTTAGGCCTAATACGCAGCTGTATTTTTATGTCGGTCGTTATGGTGGTACTCGGACAGCAAAGTGTTTGACAACCTCGGTTCTAAAGCTATGATTAACATTTAGTGTAAAGCTGAAAACTATGTCCTGCTGTTTCCTGCAGGGGTTATGATTTGGTTACCGGTATCTTTTTTTCCCCCGTTTGTTTGTTTCAGGTATGTTAGCAATTTACATCAAGGAATGTCGTGTGGTTACATTTGCACTATTCATCATATTTGAAAAGGAGTATGAAGAATCCTACCACCCCCACCAAGGACTGTTTTTACTGCTGGACTCTAGAACATATGTGTCAAACTCTGGCCCGCGGGCCAAATTTGGCCCCCCGTGTAATTTCATTTGGCCCTTGAGACAATATCAAATTAACATTAGAGCCGGCCCGCCGGTATTATTTTCAGTGCCCCTCTCAAAAGTCTCCCGGGGCAACCATTCTCCCGAATTTCTCCCGATTTCCACCCGGACAACAATATTGGGGGCGTGCCTTAAAGGCACTGCCTTTAGCGTCCTCTACAACCTGTCGTCACGTCTGCTTTTCCTCCATACAAACAGCGTGCTGGCCCCTATCACATGATATATGAGGCTTCTACACACACATAAGTGAATGCAAAGTATACTTGATCAAAAGCCATACAGGTCACACTGAGGGTAGCCGCATAAACAACTGTAACACTGTTACAAGTATGTGCCACACTGTGAAACCACACCAAACAAGAATGACAAACACATTTCGGGAGAACATCCGCACCGTAACACAACATAAACACCTATCTTGTCGATTGTATTGTACCATATGTCCCGGCAAGAAATCTGCATTCAAAGAACTCCGGCTTATTAGTGATTCCCAGAGCCCAAAAAAAGTCTGCGGGTTATAGAGCGTTTTCTATTCGGGCTCCAGTACTATGGAATGCCCTCCCGGTAACAATTAGAGATGCTACCTCAGTAGAAGCATTTAAGTCCCATCTTAAAACTCATTTGTATACTCTAGCCTTTAAATAGACCCCCCTTTTAGACCAGTTGATCTGCCGTTTCTTTTCTTTTCTCCTCTGCTCCCCTCTTCCTTGTGGAGGGGGGGGGGGGGCACAGGTCCGGTGGCCATGGATGAAGTGCTGGTTGTCCAGAGTCGGGACCCGGGGTGGACCGCTCGCCTGTGCATCGGCTGGGAACATCCCTGCTCTGCTGACCCGTCTCCGCTCGGGATGGTGTCCTGCTGTCCCCACTATGGACTGGACTCTTACTATTATGTTGGATCCACTATGGACTGGACTCTCACAATATTATGTCAGACCCACTCGACATCCATTGCATTCGGTCTCCCCTAGAGGGGGGGGGGGGTTACCCACATATGCGGTCCTCTCCAAGGTTTCTCATAGTCATTCACATCGACGTCCCACTGGGGTGAGTTTTTCCTTGCCCTTATGTGGGCTTTGTACCGAGGATGTCGTTGTGGCTTGTGCAGCCCTTTGAGACACTTGTGATTTAGGGCTATATAAATAAACATTGATTGATTGATTGATTGAAACACAACAGAACAAATACCCAGAACCCCTTGCAGCACTAACTCCTCCGGGACGCTACAATATACAACCCACCCCGCTACCACCAAACCCGCCCCCCCCCCCTTTCTCTTGCTACTTCAAGGCTTGAATGTTTGATTCATTCATTATTGTTATTTTATTTTCAAATGTATTATTAGCCTGTGGAAAAAGTTTATTTTGATATTTACCTCAGAAGGCTGCAAATAGAAAAGAGGCATTCAATTTTTATTACAATTTTATTTGATATGCCATTCATATTTTCGAATTATTATTATTATTATTTGAAACTCGATTTTGCATGTCACTATAAAGTTATATAAGCCTTGCTTGTTCAATATGCAATGCAAAACTTGTTTGGGTCCCTATTAAAAGGTTAATTTGTTCAACCTTGGCCCGCGGCTTTGTTCAGTTTTACATTTTGGCCCACTCTGTATTTGAGTTTGACACCCCTGCTCTAGAAAGAGGTTCTGCGGCCTTCGAAGCAGAACCTCCAGGTTCTGTAACAGCTTCTTCCCTCAGGCCGTAAGACTCTTGAACGCATCATAATTATCCCTTCAATTCCCCCCAAAAATGGATTAACTCGCTGGAATATAAAGACAATATAACATACATCCATAAATGTGGATGCATATGCAAAAGTGCAATATATTTATCTGTACAGTAATCTATTTCTTTATATCTGCACCTTATTGCTCTTTTATCCTGCACCACCATGAGCTAATGCAACGAAATTTCGTTCTTATCTGTACTGTAAAGTTCAAATTTGAATGACAATAAAAGTCTAAGTCTAAGTCTAAGAAGCAAAGCTTTTACTGGTAATTCATCCTCACCATAACTTTTACGTGTTTGAATGAAGTTTACTCCCTTTGTGAAAGAAAGGAAGGTATTTATAAAAAAAAATAAAAATGGTGTAAATATTAAGGATTTATGCTGCCGATTCTGATACTGGTCATTCACGATGATACCAATACCAGTCATGTAACTGTAAACTTGTCGATGTATTTGTGCAAGTGGCACTTTAATAATATAAACACAGTATTTAAACTGCTTCCTTTTTAAAACACAGTTTTTTGAGCCAAACAAAGTAAAGAGTACACAACTAAACACAACTACTACTATTTATTACTCTTTTAAATCCCTTTTGCCCTCAAAGTCCTCCTATATCCAAGTAATTATTCCCTGAATGTATTAACATTATCACAACAACAACAAAAATAATTAAGAAGTTAAAAATATGTTGTTATATATCACTCTAGTATCGATCATATACGGACATATATTACCCTTGGTGTCGACATCTCCAATTCATGGATCAAGCCACCCTCCGGACGTGTGGTGTACTTCTGGACGCGACAAACTTTGACGCACCAACAGTTAAGAGCCTTTATATTATCCTCTCTCTACACTCCAGACTCATTTTGCTTACTATTTTAGCGAGCTTAGTTTAGCTAGCTTAGTTTAGCCAGCTAATACTGAAGCTAGCTTAGCTAGCATGCCCGCTCCTGTTTGCTCTCGGTGTTTATGTTTAGCACCGTCATAATACGCGATAAAATACTTGATAATCATATCTAAGATAATACGCAATGCATTTTTTTTTATGTAATAGTGGTTATTGTAATTTTTTTCATGAAAATCGGGCGATATCGGTGGGTGGCTGATCAATCGACACATCCCTAATACATATCAATAAGCGATACAAAAAACCTCCCAATAGTAAAAAAAAAAAAAAAGACCTGAATACAAAATTTTGGAGCTAACTAAGGTGGAATAAAAAATAAAAAAAAGGATTGAACCTTCTTGGAGGTCATTCGCTCTTTTTGTACCTGTGGGTGGAGGCGGGACGGCGAGCACACATACAAAAGTTGAGGCCCGTAGCGTAAAAAAGTACGGTAACATAGAAGCAATGATCCGGATCAGGCCCAAAAAATCTAATCACTTGAATGTTGACGTAATCGTGCACTTCATTGAACCCTAGATGTGCGTAACATAATAACTTACCGGGTGTTGCAGCTTGGCCATTTTAAAAATAACATTTACAGAAGAATTCTAAAAGAAGCAACAGCAAAAGTTGAAAAAGCATAAAAGTACAATTAAATTTACTAACAATTAGGGGTGTCAAAAAGAATTGACTTTCGAATGAATCGCGATTCTTACTTGTAACGATTCTTAGTCAATTAAAAAAAACGATTACAAAAAAATACATATTTATATATATGTGTATATATTAGACATGTCTGATAATATCGGCCTGCCGATATTATCGGCCGATAAATGCGTTAAAATGTAATATTGGAAATGATCGGTATCGGCTTTTTATTATTATTTTTATTTTTTATTTTTTATTTATTTTTTTAATTAAATCAACATAAAAAAACACAAGATACACTTACAATTAGTGCACCAATCCAAAAAAAACTTCCTCCCCCATTCACACTCATTCACACAAAAGGGTTGTTTCTTTCTGTTATTAATATTCTGGTTCCTACATTATATATCAATATATATCAATACAGTTTGCAAGGGATACAGTCCGTAAGCACACATGATTGTGCGTGCTGCTGGTCCACTAATAGTACTAACCTTTAACAGTTAATTTGACTCATCTTCATTACTAGTTTCTATGTAACTGTTTTTATATTGTCTTACTTTCTTTTTTATTCAAGAAAATGTTTTTAATTTATTTATCTTACTTTATTTTTTTTATTTTTTTTTAAAGTACCTTATCTTCACCATACCTGGTTGTCTAAATTAGGCATAATAATGTGTTAATTCTACGACTGTATATATCGGTTGATATCGGTATCAGTTGATATCGGTATCGGTAATTAAAGAGTTGGACAATATCGGAATATCGGATATCGGCAAAAAGCCATTATCGGACATCCCTAGTATATATATATATATATATATATATATATATGTATATATATATATATATATATATATATGTGTATATATATATATATATATATATATATATATATATATATATATATATATATATGTGTATATATATATATATATATATATATATGTGTATATATATATATATATATATATATATATATGTATATATATGTATATGTATATATATATATATATATATATGTATATATATATATATATATATATATATATATATGTATATGTATATATATATATATATGTATATGTATATATATATATATATGTATATATATATATATATATATATATATATATGTGTCCTGGGCATGACATTAAAGTGCATCCGGCAGTGGAGGCTCCTCTATGGGGGTTTTGGGGCTCTAGGAGGTTAACCCCTTTACTACTGTTACCCCAGGTGGCCCTTGGCAAAGGCCTAGTACCTGACTGCCCCCTAGCCAGGGATACGGTGAAGACCTCAACGGCGGAGCAGGTGGAAGACGGTAGATTTTAAGAACTACCACAACGGCTGCAATGGCGGAAGAAGGCTGCAGCAGAAAATGGTCCCCAGTCGTCTTGGACTCCATGCCACTGGACCCTGACCCGTTTCTGTCAAGGATCGTGTGGTGACTGTCTGTGCACCAGTCTCCCCACGTTAAACAAAGTCATGCACAGGCATCCTCCATAAAGGGATACACCCCTACCAGGAGGATCGTCATACTCGTTCGAGTGACCGCCGATGATGATATATTTCTATATATATATATATATATATATATATTTTTTTTTTCCTAATCTTATGTAGATGGCCAAATCTTCTGTACAGATTTACTTTAGAAAAGAGAGGTGTTGGATACTTTCCTTATTGCCTTATTTGTACTTGACTTTATCAAAAATGTTTGGGTAGTATTTTGTAAACAAAGCAAAGTTTATTTGAAGTAAAATAAACATTCATCTATTTTATGGAGGAATGTAATTAGTCATAGAACTGGCACCTAATGTTAGTAAAAAAAAAAAAAAGATTTTGAATCGAGAATCGTTTTGAATCAAGATTGAATTCTGAATCGAATCGTTACCCCTAAGAATCGAATAGAATAGCGTGGTGCCCAAACATTTTACGGCCCTACTAATAATATTAGACTTAGTCTATCCTCACATTACAAGGTAGGATGTCTAATTATGATTTTTTTTTTTTTAATTTTGGTGAAAAATGATGACGTATTGGTCGGATTAACGCAAACCGTTCGTTCGGACTACAGTCAAATTCGATACATATCTGATTTATATCCACACACCAAAGAGGCCTGGTTCGGAATTGGAAAAAATCAGAATTGAATTGTTCACATTGACGTAAAAAAAAATCCAATACAGGTCCCATATGGGCAAAAGAAATCGGAATGGACCTGCAATGTGTACAAGGCCTCTGTCTCCTATTACCTTGATACAGGAGACAAAACTAATTCGGATTTATTTGTCAAATCCGATCTTTTTAGGGCCGTTCACATTACAGTGCCCTTGTGGTTAGAGTTTGTGAGTTCAAACCCCGGCCGAGTCATACCAAAGACTACGAAAAATGGGACCCATGGCCTCCCTGCTTGGCACTCCGCTTGGAACTGGGGGTTAAATCACCAAATGATTCCAGAGCGCGGACCATGCTGCTGCTCACTGCTCCCCTCACCTCCCAGGGGGTGAACAAGGGGACGGGTCAAATACAGAGGATACATTTCACAACACCCAGTGTGTGTGTGACAATTATTGGAACTTTAACTTTAAAATGTGTTTTCTAATGTGAATGCAATCCGACCCGCATGCAGACATGACATCATGACGTCGCAAGCATTGCAGTGTTTACGGAAGTAAACGTGGCTTCAGCGCCATTCGGTCTCAGCACTGGTGCATTTGTGTCAACTTTCAAGGATTTTGCGTAATCTGAGTCAACATTTTCTGAACTGAATTATTGCTTGTAGAAGATTAGGAAGATTTTGGTTTTGTCAGTTTTACGTGATATTTTGGCTTTGTCGTCTGCTTGAAGAGTTTGGACGCACAGTAGGAGAGAATAAAATGGACTTTATTGTCATTATATTTGCACATAACGAGATTAAGGACTTCAATATAAGGTGTGGTAGTGGGAACAAATATGGGATGAAAATAAATTACACAAGTAATAAAGATAAAACTAAGAATTGAAATACATAGACTACTATCCAATAAGAATAATAAGCAATCCTGTACAATATACAAAATACTGTACAATATACAGAACAAGACAAGTGTACCGGAGTGACAACAATCAGTGTCGGATGTATTGCACTCGAAGGGTAATATTGCACAGTAGTAGGCAGAAGTGGTGCAAGTTTCACGCAAGTTCCTAAAACATTCTGTTTTTCTGCTCCGTTAACTGTTTTGCAACTGTCAATTTTGGCGAATAATTGTGACACTCGTCACGTTTTGACGACGTTCTAGTCGTACGAAAGATTTCCACATACGAAAGAGACCGAAGTCGGATATGAAAAACTCAGAATTGCACTGTTCACATTGACATTAGAAAGCATCCGATACAGGTCACATATGGGCAAAAGAATCGGAATCGACCTGCAGTGTGAACAAAGCCAAAGTTAACGCATTTACTCATTGTGAATAATCACAAAACATTGAAATGCGGGTTAATTATGCGATTTATTAATTATTATGAACATTTTGTACTTTGGATAAACGTTATTTTAATCAAATAAATGACGTACATTCAAGTCGAACATTAAAAAAATATTCCTTTATGACAATTTGATTAAAATTGCATTTGTGTCAAAACATTGGGGTCTTTTTTTCAAATTCAATTTGAATTATGCTCGCAAGTGGTTCCCTGAGATTAATCATGATTTATCAAACTGCAGAAATGCGATTCATCTGATTTTGAAAATGTAATCGTTTGACAGCGATCGTGTCGCTTAAGTGAGCAAAATAAGGAGCGGCAACTATTTAGCGTGTTTGTCTTCGTGCGCATGCAGAATGTGCGCCAATTATTTAAGCGGCCACAATACTGGGAGGAGATGCCAATATAATCATTTAGTGTGATTTATTCATGACAAAACTTTTTTTCCAACCGCTGTTTCGCATCTACATTTAGCACGTTCAAAAGGTACGTGCAAACTGGCACAGTTACGCACAAATGGTTTTGAGAAAGCAGGCGATTGTGCTACGAAGAGAGAATAATCCATCCGTGTGCGTTTCAGCATATTTGGACTGTCAAAAATGTAAATATTAGCTATATAGTCTATTCAGCAAGGACATTTTGTAGCTGATGGATGACTTAAGGGGCTGATTGGATCCAGCAGACACCAAAATTGATGAAAGGGTGTCTGCTGCTGTTTTTTAATAGCAATAATATGTCTCCTATATGAAAAAACTACTTGCACTATGCATTTTATTGCGTTTGGATCATTCCGAAATAATTGCCGAAAAAACAACAGCTTTTATGGTTTGCACATGCAATTTAGCGCTTATTATATGGGCCCAAAGTTGACATGCAAGCTGTTTAAACGTAATGTATACACAGTGTTAGCATATCTACTTGTGTTTAGCCTGTTTTAAATGAAAAAATATCAGTTTGTTTAAACAGTTCTGGTCGTGCAACATCTAGCTCAACATTATTAAAATATTTTTCTGAGCTTTTAACATTAAAATAAGGCCAACATTTTTTTTATGTTTATTTTCTAAAAATACTCATGTACACGTGGACATATGTGTGTCAAAATACGTTCCAAAATACCTTTGGTCCTTGTCTTCCTGGGTATCCTGGCAAGCCGGGTACTCCAAGTTTACCCTGCGAGACAATGACAACAACCCAAAGTCAAAACAATGCTAAAGATTGACCGACTCAACTTTTACTCATTAAATAATATATTTTTATATTTTGGGCTTTTGCAGTTTTTCCTTGCCCAGGTGTGGGTTCAGCTCAGGGGACGTCGTTGTGCACTTGTGATGATTGCTTGATATTACTTTGAATATATTATAATTAAAGTATGATGAATACTCCATTTTGGAGTATTATATATGATATATAATAATAATAATAATAATCAAAACAAAACAAAAAAATACATACAAATAAAAAAATATATAAAATAACATCAAATATACATAAATATATAATAATTTTGCAGCAACAAATATTTCAAAAAATAAAGTAATAAATGCATAAATAAATATTAAAAATTATATGATGTATATTATATTTATAATTCGAGGGGGACAAGCAGTAGAAAATGGATGGATGGATAATATAATATATAATATTATATATAACTCCCTACTGGATTAAAATACTCCAAATATTAGAATATTTGTGTATGATACAATGACAACAACCCAAAGTGAAAACATTGCTAAAGATCAATACACCCAACCTTTACACATTAAGTAACATACTTTTATAATTTTCTCATTTGGGGCTTTTGGAGTTTTATGGGTTCAGATCAGGGGATGCTGTTGTGCACTTGTGATTAAGGGCTATACACATAAAATTAGATTTTTGATTGATTGAAAATATTATAATAAAATATGATAAATACTCCATTTTGGAGTATTATACATTATATATAATCATAATACTAAAACAAATAACATGACTATAATTATGAAATAATATAACGCATATATAAATATGTTGCAGCAAAAAATATATTTAAAAAAATACATCGAATTAATAAATAAAATACAAATAATATATATTTAAATGATGTATAATATATAATTATTTAATTACATACTCAATATTATATATAAATTCATATTGGAGTTAAGTAGTCCAAATATTAAAATATTTGAATATGATATGACAACATCTCAAAGTAAAAACTAATGCTAAAAATCAACCAACTTGTACTCAAAAAGTAAATAGTCCTGTATCGTTAAGGCTGAAGTTAAGCCAGCGTTCTGTTGAACAAATAACTCAATCTGTTATTTGCTTCCAAAGGAGCAGCAGTGTGGCGTTCGACCTCGTTAAGCCCGATGATGACGCGATGACACATTTGTGACGCATCGTTGTTCCGGAAGCCCGGAGGAATCTTTGGGATTTTGTCAGGAAAAAAACAAAAACGTACCTTTTCGCCAGATGGGCCGAGGGGACCGGAATCTCCAGGGAGACCAGATCGACCCTTAGGACCTTCGGGCCCGTCTTCTCCTCTGGGTCCCGCCGATCCGAGTTCACCCTGGAGAAAGAGATGTAGAAAGAAGGCATAAACAAACAGGAGCAGCCTTAAGTGTGATGTTACATCTTGATGATTCACAGCATGAGTCCCATCTCTTCAGGGAATTTGCATTCACGTCCAGCTAAATATAGCATGGTAACACACTTTTTAGCGGCTTAAAATTGTCATTTTCTGGTCCGAGCATGTCATCCTCTGCTCAAAATCCTTGCTTTTATCTGGCAGAGCAACGGAAGTCTTGAGGGAGTTTGGAGGCTTTAAAGCGCCATTGATTTCTTTCTCAATATAGTGAGTGTGTGCATGTGTGTGTGTGTGTGTGTTGGTGTTTGAAGTGTAGGCTGAGGCGAGCGTTGATGATTAAGCTCTTTAACAAAGCCACCCTGGAAGCCCAGCACTCCGGGCCCTAACTTGTGGAGGTTACAACTAGAAAGTGGACGAGGCAGCGGCAACGCCAACTTCATGTTTGCTCATTACCCACAATCCCACACACACACACCAGCTGGGATGAAAAACAAAACCGCAAACAAAGAGAGACTTACCCTGTCGCCCTTGATACCCATGTCTCCCTTGAAGCCCAGAAAGCCGTCTTCTCCCTGGCAACGGAGTGATCATTAAGCGAACACCAGGAGTGAATAAGTTTCTCGAAACCTTCAGAAACAATAGTTTTTCATACCTTCTCTCCCTTGTGACCTTTCAGGCCGCGGACGCCATCTGCTCCCTGTTAGGCAACGACATATCGTCAGAAAACGACGCGACAAAAAGCTGGCAGCAACGTCCGAAAAGTAAGTACCGAGCATAAAAGTGTCCAACAATAACATACACATGTGTGATACTGAAAACCTTTGCAGCTGCAATGGCAACAACATAGACAATGCATACAAAGTTAAAAGCAAAAAAAACAAACACAAAATGAGGCAACGATGCACAAATGTTAGCATTAATACCTGTAAGTTAGCAATTAGGAGCAATAAAGTAAAAATCACTGCACAAACCCATGAAAAGTAGCAACATTGTGGAGGAGGAAGCAGCAACCGAGCAGAAAAGGAAGCAAAAGTGTGCAAAATGTACCAACAATCTACATCAGGGATGTCAAACTCGTTTTCATTGAGGGCCACCTCATAGTTATGGCTGCCATCAGAGGGCCGCTTGTAACAACTAATATGATTTTTTTTTTTCCCATGCATTTGAATAATAAATTGTTTTTTCATATACTGTATCAAAAATATCTGTAGATTTTGCAGTAAAAAACTGACAGTCACCAGAATGTTACTGTAAAATATACAGTGTTTTTTGTTTTTACATAAAGTAATACAGGGAAGAGTACAGATGGGGTTTCTTTTTACTGTACCGTATTTTTCTGACTATAAGTTGCAGTTTTTTTCATAGTTTGGCCGGGGGTGCGACTTATACTCAGGAGCGACTTATGTGTGAAATGATTAACACATTACCGTAAAATATCAAATAATATTATTTAGCTCATTCAAGTAAGAGACTAGACGTATAAGATTTCATGGGATTTAGCGATTAGGAGTGACAGATTGTTTGGTAAACGTATAGCATGTTCTATATGTTATAGTTATTTGAATGACTCTTACCATAATATGTTACGTTAACATACCAGGCACGTTCTCACTTGGTTATTTATGCCTCATATAAAGTACACTTATTCAGCCTGTTGTTCACTATTCTTTATTTATTTTAAATTGCCTTTCAAAAGTCTATTCTTGGTGTTGGGTTTTATCAAATAAATTTCCCCAAAAAATGCGACTTATACTCCAGTGCGACTTATATATGTTTTTTTCCTTTTTTATTATGCATTTTCGGCCGGTGCGACTTATACTCCGAAAAGTACGGTAAATTTTACAGGTTTAAAAAAATATATATATATATATGTTTTTTACAACATTAGTGTAAATACAAAAACAGTACAACTGTTGTTTTTTTCAATTCTGGCAACTGATCTGCCATTTTTATTTAATTTTTTTTTACTTTACTTTAATTCCATTTACAGTAAGACACCAAAAAAAACACAGATTTTACCTTAAAAAAAAGTAGTTGTTTTTTATTTAAATTTTAGTGCTATTAAAATCACTGTACATTTTCATATATATATATATATATATATATATATATATATATATATATATATATATATACATGTTAGGTCAGGAAAAAACACGGATGCTATTTCATCCTTACAAGCCTGTTTCGCAGGCTTCCCTGCTAATCAAATCCCCTGCGAAACAGGCTTGTAGGGATGAAATAGCCTCCGTGTTTTTTCCTGACCTAACGTATATTCCGCTCTACCCCGGTATTGAGCACTGTATAACGGATAAGCCACAGAAACCTCGACTATATATATATATATATATATATATATATATATACTGTATGTATATATATATATATACATATATATATATATATATATATATATATATATATATATATATATATATATATATATATATATATATATATATATATATATATATATATAGTACAATTTCATGGATAACTTGCTTTGAAATCATAAGTTAAACAAGTATTTATTTGTATTTTGACAAAAAATTGTTTGGAAAGTAAGATAACATGATATTTGTTGCAATGTTGGATAATATTAAAGTTGAAAAGGTATGCAATTTAATGCAGTACATGTATTTTTTCCATCAAAATAGAAAAACCTAAAATATAAGGTACTTTACTGATGCAAATTTTTTTCAGGTTTACGTGGGCCTCATAATATGATGTGGCGGGCCAGTTCTGGCCTACGGGCCTTGAGTTTGACACCTATGATATACATGTTCGTAACAACACACCAAAATATATCAGCAACAAAACACAAAAAAAGTTATAAAAATTTTGCACCAACACAAATTGAAGTAGCAAAAACACAAACAAATGCAAAATTACGCAAAAGTTAGGAACAACATACAGTATAAGGGCAAGGAGCAACCAAGTAGAAAAGGAAGCAACATTTAGCAAGAAAGAACATGCGTTGGCATCAGCACATGTAAGTTAGTAGAGACAAACAACCCAAAAATAGATGAAACGAGGCAAAGACAAAAGGAAGCAAAAACACAAAAAATAGCAACAATCTGTAGGGATAAGCAGCAACCAAGCAAGAAAGGAAGCAAAAGTGCGCTAAATTTAGCAACAACCCGCCAAAAGCTTTCAGCAACAAAGCACAATAAAATTGTGCCAAATTTAGCTTAAAAACACAAAAAGCAGTAGTTAAAATCACACACAAAAAGTTATTTGCGAGCAAGCGCAAAATTGTGCAGCAATGAATACGTGTTGACATTAACACATTTAAGTTAACAGGAACAAATAACACAAAAATAGCATCAACAAAGCAAAGATTAGTACACAAAATCAGCAAAAATGCAAAAAATAGCAACAATGTGTTAAGAATGAGAAACAACCAAGGAGAAAAGGAAGCAAAAGTGTGTCAAATTTTGCAAAAATCCACACAATGGCATTAACACATGAACGTTAAGAGAGAGAAATAACAGAACAAAAGCAGTAATAAAACAAAATTAGCAACAATGTGAAGAATAAGCAGAAATCAAGCAGAAAAGGAAGCAAATGTGCAAAAATTTGCATCAGCATATGTTAAGTTAGCAGGGACGATTAACGCGAAAAGAGCAGCAACAAAGCAAAAATGAGTACATAAAAGGAAACAAAAACCCAATAAATAGCAACGATTTGTTAAGAATAAGAAGCAATCAAGCAGAAAAGGAAGCAGAGATGTGTGAAATTTTGCAATGTTGCATACGATGGCATCGACACATGTATTGTAAGAGAAACAAAAAAGAGCAATAAAGCAAAAATCAGTGCACACAAGGAAGCAAAAGCGCACAAAAAATAGCAACAATGTGTAAGACTAAGCAGCAATCAAGCAGAAAAGGGAGCAAAGGTGTGCAAAATTTAGCAACAATGCACACGTCTGCAGCAACACACCAAACGATGTCAGAAACAAAGCAAAAGGAAAATGTGGCAAATTTAGCGACAACACGACAGAAGTAGCAATAAGTAGAAAAGCATGCAGAATTGCATAAAAGTTTCATGTTGGCAACAACACACAACAAGTTCTCAGCAAGCAAGCGCAAAAACGTGCAAAGATTAGCAACATACCATACAAAATGTGTCCAATTTAGCAACAACACAAACAGAATTGCACGAAAGTTAGCAACAAATACAACATTTTTCAACTTGATAAAATCCCACTTTTACTCGCATTATATTGTGACCTTCTTGTTGGAATCTTGCATTAGCATGATCATAATATTTATAATCCTTTGTTGCCACGACAGAGTAAACAAGCGTATTTACTCCAGGTGTCTTTTTTGGAATTAAATAGCAAACTTCTGCTCATTTATTGATGGGAAAACAAACTCCTGACGAGGGATGAGTACCGAATCCGGTACTTTTTTTGGCACCGATTCACGTAAAACCAGACGGCGCCTCGTTACGGTACCTGGGCTGCACTCTTCGGCGCTTGCCGATCACCCCAGCAGCACCGAGAGCGGACTCAGGCAAACTAACAACAAAGTAAAGGACTTAAAAAAAACGCTCCAAAGTAAAGCAAGGCTGCGATTTTCCCAAAAATGTGCTAGCTCGTTGCTAACACACATTGACATGCTACTGATTAGCATTAGCGATTTTAAATGCCGATTTCAACGCCTCCAAATTTGTTAATGAAAACCCCAACTAAGATGCACATTACAGTCAAACTGCTGGTACGTAACAAGTACAATACTTACAGTATTAACTAGAGATGAATAAATGCAGATAAATGCTTTAAAATGTAATATCGGAAATTATCGGTATCGGTTGCAAAAAGTAAAATTTATGACTTTTTAAAACGCCGCTGTGTACACGGACGTAGGGAGAAGTAAAGAGCGCCAATAAACCTTAAAGGCACTGCCTTTGCGTGCCGGCCCAGTCACATAATATCTACGGCTTTTCACACACACAAGTGAATGCAAGCCATACTTGGTCAAAGGCCATACAGGTCACACTGAGGGTGGCCGTATAAACAACTTTAACACTGTTACAAATATGCGCCACACTGTGAACCCACACCAAGCAAGAATGACTAACACATTTCGGGAGAACATCCGCACCGTAACACAACATAAACACAACAGAACAAATACCCAGAACCCCTTGCAGCACTAACTTTTCCGGGACGCTACAATATACACCACCCCCTACCCCCTACACCCTACCCCCACCTCAACCTCCTCATGCTCTCTCAGGGAGAGCATGTCCCAAATTCCAAGCTGACGTTTTGAGGCATGTTAAAAAAAATAATGCACTTTGTGACGTCAATAATAAATATGGCAGTGCCATGTTGGCATTTTTTTCCATAGCTTGAGTTGATTTATTTTGGAAAACCTTGTTACATTGTTTAATGCATCCAGCGGGGCATCACAACAAAATTAGGCATAATATTGTGTTAATTCCACGACTGTATATATCGGTATCGGTAATTAAGAGTTGGACAATATCGGAATATGGGATATGGGCAAAAAAGCCATTATCGGACATCTCTAGTATTAACACTTTTTAAGGCGCAACAAAAAACAAAACACACCGCTGCCATTATGGACTTAATGTCATACTTGTACAAGATATAACAACTGGACAGCAGTTATCATAATTACAAAAAAATGAGATTTTATCATCAAAAACAATGAATATTTATTTATACACCTAAAGGTACCAAAAGTTGGTACCATTAAGTACCATTTTTTCAACTTAAAAGCAGATATCAGGTAAAGGACCATTGTCGCTAATAGGCCTCTTGTCAATTTGAATGACTGACTCACCTTCACGCCGCGAGGCCCGGGGTAACCGATGGGTCCTTGGGGACCGCCGGGGCCCTGTAGACACACAATATCAATAACGTAACACAAACACACACAATACGAACGCACAAAAGTTCCATCTCTCCATACCATGTTTCCCTTCTCTCCGTGAGGTCCCTCTTTTCCAGGGTGACCCTGTGAATGATGACAGTCACATTATATCTCATTAGTGCGAAATGTCCCCCATAAACACGACAACTCTCGCCGTAATGAACGAGGACTAAGTCATAAAACGTAATTAGAGGACGGTACAAATTGGAAAGTTTATTCCTCGGTCAGGATTTTTTAATGTGGAGATTGATGGGAGAGTGATTGCACTCCACAGCAGTACATGATATGTACTGGTGCATGTATAGGCACACACACACACACACACACACACACACACACACACACACGGGTAGTAATGTGAGAGTGTGTGAGGTGGAGAGAAAAGGGATTGGAAGCTAATGGAGCTGGAAAAAGCCTGTGATGGCTTTCTAGTGTTGTGACACAGCACGGCGAAGGATATAGATCCGCGCCATCCACAAATGAGGCAAAATGGGCAGTTACTATTCAGACAAATGGACGTTTAAAAATAGAAAAGAGCTATTTGGAGCCTGAAAGCCACCGGGAGGTTGAGATGTGGTATTGTCCTTATATTCTGTTCAGTGGCTACGAGTGTTGTCCCGATACCAAAATGTATTTCGATACTTTTCGGTACTTTTCTAAATAAAGGGCACCACAAAAAAAAGGCATTATTGGCTTTATTTTAACAAAAAATCTTTTAGGGTACATTAAACATATGTTTGTTATTGCAAGTGTGTCCTTAAATAAAATAGTGAACATACAAGACAAATTGTCTTTTATTAGTAAGTAAGCAAACAAAGGCTCCTAATTTAGTCTGCTGACATATGCAGTAACATATTTTGTCAAAATTATGAGGGACAAGCTGTAAAAATGTATTATTAATCTACTTGTTCATTTACTGTTAATATCTGCTTATTTTCTCTTTTAACATGTTCTATCTACACTTCTGTTAAAATGTAATAATGCTGGTTAGCGCCTTGCATGGCAGCTCCCTCCATCAGTGTGTGAATGTGTGTGTGAATGGGTAAATGTGGAAGTAGTGTCAAAGCGCTTTGAGTACCTTGAAGGTAGAAAAGCGCTATACAAGTACAACCCATAATCACTTATTCGTCTGTTGTTTGATACTTTAGATTAGTTTTGGATGATACCACAAATTTAGGTATCAATCCGATACCAAGTCGTTACAGGATCATACATTGGTCATATTCAAAGTCCTCATGTGTCCAGGGATGTGTTTCCTGAGTTTATAAACATAATATGAATTTTTTTTAAAAGAAAAAAATATTGATGTAATTATAGTAGTACTTGGTATCATTACAGTGGATGTCAGGTGTAGATCCACCCATGGCATTTGTTTACATTCAGGGTGCTATCTTGCTGTTAGTGGTTAGCTATTGTATCCTCCTACGGTGTGTAGTGAAGCATGTTTATCTATTCCGCGTCCTGCAGGGATGATACTCGTAAGAAACGTACTTTATTTGTCGCCGTGGAGGCGAGGATTAGTGATTAAGAAGTAGCTAAAACACCGCCGACTGCGGATGGACGTTCGCCGCTAGCTAGCTAGCCATGTCTTAAAGCGGGGGTCCCCAACCACCGGTCCGGGGACCGGTACCGGTCCGTGAAGCATTTGCTACCGGGCCGGAGAGAAACATTAAATAATTTCTAAAGGACTGCATTTTCTCCGACTTAGCTTTGGCCTGTGCCACTAGACCAGGGCTGTCAAACTTGTTTTCATTGAGGGTCACACCGCAGTCATGGCTGCCAATAGAGGGCCGCTTGTAACAGTAAATAATTAATGAATTTGCCTATGAATTTAAATATTTTAAAAAAAAATTACATAAAGAGTAAAAAAAATCGGTGGATTTGACCACTGTTTTTTACAGAAACAAACTGGCAGCTTAGTTGCCAGACTTTTACTGTAAAATATATGGTGATTTTTTTATTATTATTATTTTTACAACATATTACTGCAAATAGAAATACAGTACCACTGTTTAATTTTATTTTGGCCAGTTTTTTTACCATAATAAAATGTAGTACCGTAAAATCATCAACCGTGGATTTAAAAAAACAAACAAACTGACAGCTCAGTTGACAGAATTTTACTGTAAAAAAACAAACATTGGTCGGGTCTTTTTCAACTTACAGTAATATGTTGTAAAAAACTCCCTAAATTTTACAGTAAAATCTATTGGTCATTTTTATAGTGTACAATTTGATGGATAACCTGCTTCGAAACCATAAGTTAAGCATATATTAAGTATTTATTTGGATTTTTACCATAAAAGTTAGAGAAATATAATATTTGTTGCAATATTGGACACTATTTTTTTCCCTGCCAAACTAGAAAAAAAACCCTAATACCTTTAGTAAGAAAATAAGAAAGTAAAGAAAGAAAATATAAGGTATTTTATTGACACATATTATTTCCAAGCTTTTGCGGGCCATATGAAATGACGTAGAGGGACAGATCTGGCCCGCGGGCCTTGAGTTTGACACCTGTGCACTAGACACACCGATGATGTACAATAAAACTCCTCAGACGAAGTTGCCATTTGTTATAACTTTGTGACATGATACAATGCACACTAATGAACATATCAAATATAAATGTGACAGATTGTAGCCACAGAGTGATTTCTATCAGCATTTCATTGCAAAGAAACAAGCCCAAGGCTCCCACTAATTCAGCGTTATAGTGAGTTGTATTTTTCACAAGTGGGAAGCCGGTCACTAAAAATAATGCTTACATTAAACCGGTCCGTGGTGCAAAAAAGGTTGGAGACCACTGTCTTAAAGCACCTCTTCCCGAGGGCGTTTCAGTGTATCAAACAAACAGAAGAAGTCTGGAGCTAAAGTCCTAGTTTCTTTAGCGCAAGACTAAATTATTTAAGAGATATATATTTGTTATTATTTATTATTAATTTTGTTAAAATGTATTTATTTTAGCACTGCGTAATTGTATGTAAATTAATTTTGTATAATTTTTTACGAGTTCCTTTTTTTGTAGTATATTTGATTAGCATTTATTTTGTAATCAGCCTGACCTAAGCCTTTTGTGATCAACACATTCTTTCATATCATTTGACAGGGTTTATCCTGTTAAACTGTGTGTAGGTTACATATAATCATGATATATGATTAGAATCAAGAATAACATTACAAATTTAGAGTTAATAATTGAATGGGCCTGAGCACTTCTGAAGTGGAAACGTTTGGCCCCGAGGTCAAAAAGGCTAAGAACCTCTGCTTTTAAAAATAAAGACAAAAACATAAAAACCGCATCAGTTTGACCAAGTATTAGTTCCAAGAGTTAGTGGACTTACCGGGGGTCCGTCAGCTCCTGGCATTCCTGGTAGACCAGGCTTACCATTGGGGCCCTGGATCAAAGTGAGAAGAGATCATCATCATACTGTCAGGACTACAAGTGTCCTCAGACATCAAGTGTGTAGGCCTCACCTTCTCTCCGGGTCCACCAATGGCTCCTTGGGGTCCAGGAAGTCCCTGCAGAGAAAATTGATAAACAATCCATTTTGTCCCTTTGAATGAATGCAACCGTGTCAACGTTTAGATGAGCTGCTAACCTGAGCACCAGGATTTCCTTGCTGGCCTGATGGTCCTGGTTCTCCTTGAGGTCCCTTTTGGGTGGAAACAAAGATGTCAAGAAGGAATGTTGGGAAACGTGATTATTTCTTAATGTTTTCTATTTCCAATTTAGCTTAAAGGAACAATAGCCATCCATGTTGTCTTGACTTGACTTTCGGTCGTCAAGAACGATTCGGCCCAGGGTTTTTACAGCGCTTGTCATGAGAGATGAGTACCGAATTTGTTACCTGTATAGATACCGACCAAATTGTATCAGTACTACCAGACACCTCCATATTTGCTAATGAAAACTACAACTAAAATGTACATGAGAATTAAATAGCTGGTAAGTACAATATTTACAGTATAAACACTTTGTAGGACTCAACAAAAGACTGGCACATTCAACTTAATGGCAAAGACTACTTCCTGACTAGCAACACACCTGAGACAAGCTGAGTAGTGTAAGAAAACCAAATATAACACCTGGACAGCACAGTTATCATAATCAGCTCACAGATAAATCTTAAAAATATGTTTGTAGATTTTATCATTAAACAAATGAACATTTATTACCACATAAACACACACAAAAGTACCTAAAATTGATACCGGGAATTGGTATCGTATCAGTTCAAATGTAATAGACACACATCCCTAGCTGTCGTGAGGCAATGTCGCTGTAATGATTGCAGTACACGGCAGCTGCCAGAAGAGGCCGCAAGATATTCAGGCCCGACGAGTTTGCTGCACAAACAGGCAGCAGAAACGTCAAAATGTTTCCCTTCTACTTTTTTCCCTTTTGTTTAATTATTGTATCATAGAAAAACAAACTCTTTTGTGTCATTTATCAGTTAGAGTAAAGTAATTCAAGAAAGTAATATTATTTTACTAATTAAATGAGCAGGTTTTAGCTTCAGTAAAATGAAATCCAGTTGATGAATTTTTGCCTCATTCCTGTGAGAATCCTGTGTGTGACTGAAACATTAGGGAGTGGGAGGGTTGGTACATTTATCCAGGGCTGGCTGCAGTGTGCTCAAACAACCACCAGGTAGCATCTGTGAGCAGGTAATACTGTATCATCTCTTTCAGACTTATCAGGTCTCCACATTGAGGAAACGCCATTCTTTCACGCGTTTCTTTACTCACGCTTTAAGTGAGAAAGTGATGATATGTATTTTTCGGACTATAAGTTGCAGTTTTTTTCATAGTTTGGCCGGGGGTGCGATTTATACTCAGGAGCGACTTATGTGTGAAATTATTAACACATTACCGTAAAATATTATATAATATTATTTAGCTCATTCACATAAGAGACTAGACGTATAAGATTTCATGGGATTTAGCGATTAGGAGTAACAGATTGTTTGGTAAACGTATAGCATGTTCTATATGTTATAGTTATTTGAATGACTCTTACCATAATATGTTACGTTAACATACCAGGCACGTTCTCAGTTGGTTATTTATGCCTCATGTAACGTACACTTATTCAGCCTGTTGTTCACTATTCTTTATTTATTTTAAATTGCCTTTCAAATGTCTATTCTTGGTGTTGGGTTTTATCAAATACATTTCCCCAAAAAATGCGACTTACAGTATACTCCAGTGCGACTTATATATGTTTTTTTCCTTATTTATTATGCATTTTCGGCAGGTGCGACTTATACTCAGGTGCGACTTATACTCCGAAAAATACGGTAATTTAATTTGCTTTACAAAGACCTTTGCTTTTGAAACTCGCCTTTCATCACAGCGCAGTCCTTTGGAAATTGATTCAAAGTTAATGTTTTAAATGTTGATGTCGAGCACTTACGATGTTGCCTTTGGGTCCAGTGTGGCCGTCCGCTCCAGTGACGCCCTGCGGGGGACATTTAATTCCACGTTAAGTGTCTGCTTATTACATTTCTAAGCTGCCATGCAGGAACATTAAATCTTCCTGCCTGTCCATACACGTCCATAAATGTCATAGGAAGTATTCTTCTTGTGTGGTTATTAACAAGCTTTCAGGCAAATAGGGAGTGAGTGTGTGTTTTGGGTTACTCACAGGAGGTCCGGGAGGTCCCTGGGGTCCTTTAGGTCCCAGCAAGCCACGAGGGCCCTGAGGATAAAGGTTGGAGAAATCAAATTGAGAACAAAATCACATGAATGATTAAACACCTTTGGCTAAATTTAGGTTTTATCAATTTAACTTCTGTCCTTCGGGAGTGCTCTCAGATTAGATTTACCGCCTCCTAAAAGGAGACGTTTCTAGATATCGAACCAGGGGAGCACACCCTGCTGGGCAAAATTAATAACAGCGGCTATGCCTTCCCTGCCTGTGATAGTGCATGATAGGCTGTCTACAAAACACTCACGGATTCACCGGGAAGTCCCCTTGGTCCGATGTCGCCGTCATCTCCCTGGAAAAGAGGGAAGAAGAGGGTCACGGAATGGAAGGTTAATGAAAAATTGGGGTCTGGGGGCGGGAACAGGTGGGGTAAGGGGAAGGTAATGATGAGATTAGAGGCGCCGCGATTAAAAACATTAAAAGGCGCCGAATGAGGGGACATCTTACCCTCTCTCCATCCTCGCCGGGAGCACCAGGTGGTCCATGGGGGCCTGCTTCACCCTGGAAACAACACACATTGACTTTAACTTCACTTAAATACACCAGGGAGATTCTACTAAATTGTTTTGGGGGGCCACATTTCCAGAAATCTAAGGCCCGGGACGCCAGACTTCTCACTTCACTATTAAGTCTATTCCGGAGAATAGAGTAGACATTTGATTTTGATCTGTTTAATTTGTCAGTTACAGGAGCACCACCCGTTGAATTGCCACAATAATGAAAAAAAGAGAGGACCTAAAACGGAACCTTGAGGAACACTACGAGTATAACTGATTAAGTTGAACAAACGACTACTGACTGTGTCTGAAGTAAACAAGCTTCAGCAACAACGTAAAGGACTTAAAGGGGTGCCCTGAGAAATGCCACAGCTATGTAAAGTTGCTAGCAAAGATACCATGTCAATGCAAATATCTGCAAATGTGTTTACGGTGGTCCCAAGTTTCTAGGTTTTCTGAACTGAAATCACCGGCCAGCAGTGGTATAGACCAAATGATGAAAAAGAGAGGACCTAAAACGGAGCCTTGATGAACACCACTAGTGTAACTAAATAGGTTGAACAAACGACTACTGACTGTATCTGAAGTAAACAATCTTCAGCAACATTGTAGAAGACTTAAAGGGGTGCCCTGAGGAATGCCACAGGATACCATGTCAATGCAAAGATCTGCACATGTGTTTACAGAGGTCCAAGTTTCTAGGTTTTTCTGAACTGAAATCACCGGCCAGCAGTGGAATAGACCAAATGATGAAAAAGAGAGGACCTAAAACGGAGCCTTGAGGAACACCACTAGTGTAACTAATTAAGTTGAACAAACGACTACTGACTGTATCTGAAGTAAACAAGCTTCAGCAACAACGTAGAGGACTTAAAGGGGTGCCCTGAGGAATGCCACAGGATAACATGTCAATGCAAAGATCTGCAAATGTATTTACAGAGGTCCGAGTTTCTAGGTTTTTCTGAACTGAAATCACTGGCCTGCAGTGGAATAGACCAAATGACGAAAAAGAGAGGACCTATAACGGAGCTTTGAGGAACACCACTAGTATTACTGGAGAAGTTGAACAAATAACTGCTGACTGCACATGTGAAGTAAACAAGGTTCAGTAACAATGTAGAGGACTTAAAGGGGTGCCCTGAGGAATGCCACAGGATAATATGTCAATGCTAAGATCGGCAAATGTGTTTACAGAGGTCCAAGTTTCTAGGTTTTTCTGAACTGAAATCAGCGGCCAGCAGTGGAATAGACCAAATGATGAAAAAGTGAGGACCTAAAAGGGACCCTTGAGGAAGACCACTCGTGGAACTAATTTAACTAGTTGAACAAACGACTACTGACTGTATCTGATGTAAACAAGCTTCAGCAACAACGACTTAAAGGTGTGCCCTCAGGAATACCACAGTTATGTAAAGTTGCTAGCAAGGATAACATGTCAATGCAAAGATCAAATGATGAAAAAGAGAGGACCTAAAACGGAGCCTTAAGGAACACCACTAGTATAACCGGAGAAGTTGAACAAATGACTGCTGAAGTAAACAATCTTCAGTAACAACTTAGTTACATACTGTAGATCGCATTGCGGAAAAAACATTTCCAAAAAGGAGAGGACTTAAAGGGGTGCCCCGAGGAACGCTTCAGCTATGTAAAGTTTAGACCCCAGTGTGCTAGCAAGGTTAAGATATCAATGCAAGGATCTGCCAATGTTTTTACAGTGGTCCAAGTTCCTCTATACAACATTAGCACTCTAGTGTTTTTAGGAATTTGCTGCAAAAATGTTTGTCACCCAAGTTTTGAACTAAACTCGGGGGGGGGGGGGGTATGTTGTCATTCCCGGGTCGAATATGGCCCCTGGGCCGCAAGCTGTATGGTATGGTCTTTATTGTCATTGCACAAGTACAACAAAACTTTGTTTGTGTATAGACCTGGTTTACAAACCATCACAACAAAGACTCACTCTGTGTCCTTTTTCACCAGGAAGACCAGCCAGACCATCGAACCCACGATCTCCCTGAAAGAGAAGAAGATATTCCAGCACTTCTGACTGTGGCGAGGAGACACGACAAAAAAAAAGGATCCAGATACCTTCGGTCCAGACTGACCCGGCATGCCTCTGGCACCGTCAGCTCCAGCGCGACCCTGTAAAGGTAACCGTTTTACACCAGAACAATTTCAATATGTGTAGTCTTTTGGTTGCACGTCAGACCCACCCTTCTGCCGGGCTTTCCGGAAGGTCCAGATGACCCCATTGGTCCACGTGGACCCTGTAGGAAAAAAGACAAGGGGGTTTCTTTTTAAAATCGACCAATATGACCAGGAAATATGTGTCACTAAAACTCAAAATGTTGAATTATCAAACCATCGCATTTACGCATGTGTTTTTTTTACTTTCAGTAATGGCCAGTGGTGTACTTCTTTTTACGCTTGTATGAGAGTTAAGTGTTACTTAAAACATTGTTTGGGCACTTTTTGGAAGATCACTGAACGACTGACTCTAAAACAGTGGCCTTGTGGTTAGAGTGTCCGCCCTGAGATCGGTAGGTTGAGAGTTCAAACCCCGGCCGAGTCATACCAAAGACTATAAAAATGGGACCCATTACCTCCATGCTTGGCACTCAGCGTCAAGGGTTGGAATTGGGGTTTAAATCACCAAAATGATTCCCGAGCGCGGCCACCGATGCTGCTCACTGCTCCCCTCACCTCCCAGGGGGTGAACATGGGGATGGGTCAAATGCAGACTATCAGTACTTTAACTTTAACTTCCTATTTCGGGTGTTCACTATTGTCACTATAAACTGTTTACAAATCTCCAAAAAACAGGATTTGTTGTCCCGTAGAAAAAACATACGCTATTGCAGTTTTTTCGTAACCGTAGGCCGCCAAATAAATCTGTTTCTGAGCTGTGGTCCACTCAGGTGTAATACATTTTTCCACCACGTATGGCAGTAATGACAATATCAAACAAAGAGAGGAAGTCTGTAGAGCAGTTTCTTAAGGGCGAAAAATATGACTAATTGTATTGACAGTTTGCTTAAAAAACATATATATTATTATTTATTTATAATTCATTTTAGCACTGCGTGAATAGTGTATGTAAGTTTATTTTTCAACAGTTTGTATGAGTCTCTTCTTTTCCAGTATATTTGATTAGTAACATCAGCCTGATCTAAGCCTTGGTAATAATAGTGATGAAAACCTGCTTTTAAATCATTTGACACGGTTTCATGTTAAACTATGTACTTTCGTTATAATTATTATATGGATTAGTAATTTGCTGTTAATATTTGAGTGGACCCCGAGGTCAAAAAGGTTAAGAACCCCTGCACTATAGGGAATTTTTTTTTTTTAATGTCAAGGTAAGAGTTCTTGAAGTACCTGAGGGCCCGCCTCTCCGGACTCTCCCTTTATTCCTGACACACCTGGAGGACCCTGGATGGAGGAAACACTGATTAGTGACCGCCTTTTCCGTCACCATGCATCATCTTTAACGTGACGCCACGTATACGTACTAGTGGGCCGGATCTGCCAGTCAAACCCATCGGACCGGTCGATCCACGCATCGCCAACTGCACACAAAAGAGAGATTACAAATAGAGAAATATTACTTGGGCGAGATTAGAAAAAAAGTCTCCTTTGGATCCTTACCCGAGCCTGCTGCATGATGGCTTGCATCTGGGCCTCCTGAGCTGACACGGCAGGTCCCTTCTGGCCAGAGTCTCCTCCGGCGCTTAATCGGAACTAAATGGGACGGGAAATCCAAGATAGCTCCAATTCCATTTGAAATCGCTCCCAGTCAGCATATTCAACTTGTTTTTTTCTTTTTGCCTGTAAATGCTACACCAGTGGCACTAATAGGCTGCTGCCAACTGCTACAGCCACCTGGTGGTGACAGGGGAGTATTGCACCAGCCCATGCTTGCTTCTCTGTGACTCCCACGCCTCACAATGTTCCATTTTCTTTACTACACAGCAGAACAGTTAACTCTAGTCAGACAGTCGACACAGGCAGTTTTTATGGACGCCTTTTTTGACCCACCCAAATCTCTTCAAAGCTCTTGCAGCCGTGCAAATGCATCTGGGTTTGATTGGCCGGTGGCCCAATCAACAATTAAATGCAACTATGTGTCCCAGATTTCCCATCTGTGGTGCTTTCAGCGTCTCCGCATCAAGAGGAATTCCTCAAAAATCATCAACATCAAACAACCCAAAACATTGTAAATGTAAACAATAAGCCTAATAAGACTAAGCCAGATGCTACATTTCCCTTTTTCACACTGGACTTTTGGAGCTAACGGATCAGGTTCTCGGGCAGATTGATGGAGTTCCTGTCCAGACGCGGATTACGAAACGTCTCACCAGCCGGCGGAGCTACGAAAACCACAATTTCCCATCTGCAAAAGTGGTCGGCCCCCCGAGAGTAACAAGCAGACAAAGTTACAAGAGACAGAAGGGTGAAACCTTAAAGGGGAACATTATCACCAGACCTATGTAAGCGTCAATATATACCTTGATGTTGCAGAAAAAAGACCATATTTTTTTTTAACCGATTTCCGAACTCTAAATGGGTGAATTTTGGCGAATTAAACGCCTTTCTAATATTCGCTCTCGGAGCGATGACGTCACAACGTGGCGTCACATCGGGAAGCAATCCGCCATTTTCTCAAACACCGAGTCAAATCAGCTCTGTTATTTTCCGTTTTTTTCGACTGTTTTCCGTACTTTGGAGACATCATGCCTCGTCGGTGTGTTGTCGGAGGGTGTAACAACACGAACAGGGACGGATTCAAGTTGCACCAGTGGCCCAAAGATGCGAAAGTGGCAAGAAATTGGACGTTTGTTCCGCACACTTTACCGACGAAAGCTATGCTACGACAGAGATGGCAAGAATGTGTGGATATCCTGCGACACTCAAAGCAGATGTATTTCCAACGATAAAGTCAAAGAAATCTGCCGCCAGACCCCCATTGAATCTGCCGGAGTGTGTGAGCAATTCAGGGACAAAGGTCCTCGGTAGCACGGCAAGCAATGGCGGCAGTTTGTTCCCGCAGACGAGCGAGCTAAACCCCCTATCGACCCTAGCTTCCCTGGCCTGCTGACATCAACTCCAAAACTGGACAGATCAGCTCTCAGGAAAAGAGCGCGGATGAGGGTATGTCTACAGAATATATTAATTGATGAAAATTGGGCTGTCTGCACTCTCAAAGTGCATGTTGTTGCCAAATGTATTTCATATGCTGTAAACCTAGTTCATAGTTGTTAGTTTCCTTTAATGCCAAACAAACACATACCAATCGTTGGTTAGAAGGCGATCGCCGAATTCGTCCTCGCTTTCTCCCGTGTCGCTGGCTGTCGTGTCGTTTTCGTTGGTTTCGCTTGCATACGGTTCAAACCGATATGGCTCAATAGCTTCAGTTTCTTCTTCAATTTCGTTTTCGCTACCTGCCTCCACACTACAACCATCCGTTTCAATACATTCGTAATCTGTTGAATCGCTTAAGCCGCTGAAATCCGAGTCTGAATCCGAGCTAATGTCGCTATAGCTTGCTGTTCTTTCCGCCATGTTTGTTTTTGTTGGCTTCACTATGTGACATCACAGGAAAATGGACGGGTGTTTATAACGATGGTTAAAATCAGGCACTTTGAAGCTTTTTTTAGGGATATTGCGTGATGGGTAAAATTTTGAAAAAAACTTCGAAAAATATAATAAGCCACTGGGAACTGATTTTTAATGGTTTTAACCATTCTGAAATTGTGATCATGTTCCCCCTTAACGTCGTCAACGTGGTAAGCCAATGAGACTCGTTAAAATGCGCAGTCTAGCTCTAACAAGTCCCTGGAAGGACATCAAATCATCTTTAATTTGGTGGTGGTGTAGTCATTAAATTCACATTATATCATAATTAAAGTCCAATTTTAGGTCTGCGTGAGAGAAATCTGGAACATTTTATTAGGAGCTTAAAAATCTGCTTTATTTCTACGGCAACCGTTTCAAGAATGAGGACATATATGATTGATGACATTAAAGTACTAAAATAAAATCCATATAGTCACTACACTCTCATGCAGTTTTGGTGTTTGGAACAAATCCTGAGTACTCAAAATGAGACCACATTAAAATTCAACAGATTCGCACAAAGACCTCACTAAAAGTGGTCCAAAATCCTTTTGAATATGCAACCGTTTACCCAGGAGTCATATAACTTGGCACTTGACACATGCTAACAGTTACCATGCATGTTAAAATTAGGGGTAGGGAACCTATGGCTCTAGAGCCAGATGTGGCTCTTTTGATGACTGCATCTGGCTCTCAGGTAAATCTTAGCTGACATTGCTTAACACGACAAGGAATGAATAATTCAGCTGGTAATCACAGTGTTAAAAATAACGTTCAAAATATAAAACATTCTCATGCATTTTAATCCATCCATCCGTTTTCTACCGCACCTGTTCAAGAAGTCGCATTAATGGTAAGAAGTATTTCATTTTTCTATTGGTTAGCTTCAGAATAACAATGTTATTAAAAAGAATAAGAGACTTATTATACTCTATACTGGTCTTACTTAAAAATGCACGCATCTAGTTGTATTCAGTGTTCAAAAATATTATATGGCTCTCACGGAAATACATTTTAAAATATTTGGCTTTCATGGCTCTCTCAGCCAAAAATGTTCCCGACCCCTGGCCTATGCCAAGTGCCAAGTTATATGTCTCCACATGGTAACTGTTAGCATGCTAATGTTAGCATAGCATGCTAACTGTTAGCATGCGTCAAGTAACAAGTTATATTGGTGCGTACCATTTGTAATGGGAAGTCAGAATTTTCAAGGTCGGATTTCTGACTCGGAAAGTCGGAGCACCGTCCCCCGGAGTTGGTTTTAAAGATGGCTGCTCTGGATGTAAACAATCATATATGCTTCTATAATATCCGTTGTTAGCACTTCTGATTAGTTTTTGTCGGACTAAATCAGCCATGTACGATGTATTGTTAGACGTTTATGTATGGTAACGTTACCACATTTATTTCATGTATATTATACATTTTACACTGCTAGCAATAGTGTCTGTGTTTGCTATTCATCTGCTGGGTTTGAAGGCTGCAAAAGGGGGCATATTTTCCCATAATTGTTTTCATTCAGACAAGGCAAGTGCAAAACTACCTTTCGTACCTTGTAACTGGAACGCTCACAGCTCAACTGGTTCCGACTTTCAACTTCTGAGGTAAACGGAACGCACCATAAGACCCAAGTGTACAGTGCCAAAATTGGCTAAAAAGAAAGTTAGCATGCTAACAGTTAGCATGAAATATCGATATGCATGCTAACTAAGTACCAAGTTATATGACTCGCAGGTGTACAGTGCCAAAATTGGCTAAAAAAAGGTAGCATTTTAACGTTAGCATCCATGCTAATATTAGCATGATAACAGTTATAACAGCATATGTCAAGTACCAAGTTATATGACTCCCAGGGGTGCGGTGGCAAAACGCAAAATTGGCTGAGAAAGTTAGCAATGCTAATGTTAACATGCTAACAGTTAGCATACAGTATATGACTCAAAGGTGTATGGTGCCAAAATTGGCTAAAAAAAGTTAGCATGTTAACGTTAGCATCCATGCTAACATTAGCACGATAACAGTTATAACAGCTTATGTCAAGTACCAAGTTATATGACTCCCAGGGGCGCGGTGGCAAAACGCAAAATTGGCTGAGAAAGTTAGCAATGCTAATGTTTGCGCTCTAATGTTAACATGCTAACAGTTAGCATACAGTATATGACTCTGAGGTGTACGGTGCCAAAATTGGCTAAAAAAAGTTAGCATGTTAACGTTAGCATCCATGCTAACATTAGCATGATAACAGTTATAACAGCATATGTCAAATACCAAGTTATATGACTCCCAGGGGTGCGGTGGCAAAACTCAAAATCGGCTGAGAAAGTTAGCAATGCTAATGTTAGCGTGCTAATGTTAACATGCTAACATTTAGCGTACAGTATATAACTCTAAGGTGTATGGTGCCAAAATTGGCTAAAAAAAGTTAACATGTTAACGTTAGCATCCATGCTAACATTAGCATGATAACAGTTATATGAGCTTATGTTAAGTACCAAGTTATGATGCCCAGGGGTGCAGTGGCAAAACGCAAAATTGGCTGAGAAAGTTAGCAATGCTAATGTTAGCGCGCTAATGTTAACATGCTAACAGTTAGCGTACAGTATATGACTCTGAAGTGTACGGCGGCAAAATTGGCCAAAAACACATATTAATATGTTATTAATATATTAAGCACCAATGTATATGATTGAGGTGTATGGCTCAAGAAAACTATTTCAAAGTCCTGGGTGTTGTTGTTATGACATGCACCACAAGGGGCTGCTAAAACCCAAGTTTGATTGTGGCGCACATTGTTGCACACAATAGGAAACCTCCCAACGGAGCATGTCAAAGTGACATAAAAGTAAGGATTAAAAGTCAGTAATTCAAACTTTGTGGAAAAAGGCTTACTTTTACACTTTTAAAGAGGTGACTATTAATTACTTTTTGTGTTGTATTATGTATTGTACTTACAGGCAGCATGAGGACAGTGCCAGGGGGTCCTGGCAGACCATCGGCACCAGGAAGACCAGCACGACCCGTTAGGCCCTGATGGGTGAGGGTTTAGGGGAACATGTCACTCCACAGACCACTGTAGCTTGGACCATCTGAGCTCAAAACCCTTCCACTCACCCTCTCGCCTATATCTCCTGGAATGCCTGGTGACCCAGAGGGACCTGGGGGTCCGGGAAGACCCTATTTGTAAGCAAAAGATCCCATAAGACTCTCATGTGTACACCAGGAAGCGTAAATTATTTGCAGCACAAGATGTTTCAATCAGCAAAGCAGTCGCACATGTGGGAAAGGAATGCGTGAGGCAACATGAGAGCGGCGCATCCTTTTGTGGGGCGCTCTTTGTTTTCCCTCTGCAGGGCTCCATCTGTGAAGGGTGTCAGGAGCAACGGCCCCTTAAAAGAAATGACCTAAATAATTGACATCTGGGCAAGTCCCTCTGTCATCTGGGAAAAGCTGCCGGACACGCCCTTTCGACGCAGCGAGGGGTTTGCACAGGAAGGCATTAACTTTTTTTTTTGTTTCTTTCAATGCGAGGCACTAAGCTAAACAGAGTGGAAGAGCAACAGGGAGAGAGGAGAGAAAGGACACGTTGAGGACGGTCTTCAGGCGGGTTGACTTACTGCTGGCCCCTCAGGCCCAGGCGGACCCTCCATAAGCATTCCCTGAAACGCACAAGCACAGGAATCGGCCGGTTATTCACGACGCACGTTCCTCTCTCCTCATTAAGAAATGCATTTGTTCCTCAACACTTTGGACGCACATTCCTGCCTGTCACTTTGCTTCAGCTGCTGCTTAAAAGCCCCGCGGTGCTCTCCCGACACGGGAAGCGCGAGATGATTCATTTGGAAGCGGCGAGCAGATCTCGAACCGTGATTGTGCATGCGGCGTCCCAACGTGTGCGTGCATGCGTCGCAACCTGTTAGGTGGACTCAACGGTGCACTCCGTGGCTGTGGTTTGCTGGATTTGAAGTTTGAAATCGCGTCGTCGTACATAAACACCATATATATTTACAGTATATATATACAGTACAGGCCAAAAGTTTGGACACACCTTCTCATTCAATGCGTTTTCTTTATTTTCATGACTATTTGCATTGTAGATTGTCACTGAAGGCATCAAAACTATGAATGAACACGTGGATTTATGTACTTAACAAAAAAAGTTGAAATAACTGAAAACATATTTGATATTCTAGTTTATTCAAAATAGCCACCCTTTGCTCTGATTACTGGTTTGCAGACTCTTGGCATTCTCTCAATGAGCTTCAAGAGGTAGTCACCTTAAATGGTTTTCACTTCACTTCACAGGTGTCATAGTTTTGATGCCTCCAGTGACAATCTACAATGTAAATAGTCATGAAAATAAAGAAAACACATTGAAATGAGAAGGTGTGTCCCAACATTTGGCCTGTACTGTATATATATAAATAATTATATTAATCAGCACGGTGGTACAGAGGTTAGTGCATGTGCCTCACAATACGAAGGTCCTGAGTAGTCCTGGGTTCAATCCCTGGCTCGGGATCTTTCTGTGTGGAGTTTGCATGTTACAGGATAGAGGTGGGAATCTTTGGGCACCTCATGATTCGATTACGATTATCATTCAGGTGCTATGATTCGATTAAAAATCCATCCATCCATCCATTTTCTACCGCTTGTCCCTTTTGGGGTCACGGGGGGTGATGGAGCCTATCTCAGCTGCATTCGGGCGGAAGGTGGTGTACACCCTGGACAAGTCGCCACCTCATCACAGGGCCAACACATATAGACAGACAACATTCACACTCACATTCACACACTAGGGCCAATTTAGTGTAGCCAATCAACCTATCCCCAGGTGCATGTTTTTGGCGTGGGGAGGAAGCCGGAGGCTCCAGCAACCCCCGCGACCCCAAAAGGGACAGGTGGTAGAAAATGGATGGATTTTTAATCGAATCATAGCACCTGAATCATAATCGAATCGTGAGGTGCCCAAAGATTCCCACCTCTATCCTGTATGCTCTGCTCTGCCAACACACACACAGAACTCCCTTTGGTGCCCTCACAAATGGTCAGAAATCGAGAGAATGCCAAGAGTGCACGAAAAAGTAATCCGAACAAAGGGTGGCTATTTTGAAGAAACTAAAATACAAAACATGTTTTCAGTTATTTCACCTTTTTTTGTTAAGTACATAACTCCACATGTGTTCATTCATAGTTTTGATGCCTTCAGTGACAATCTACAATGTAAATAGTCATGAAAATAAAGAAAACACATTGAATGAGAAGGTGTGTCCAAACTTTTGGCCTGTACTGTATATGAAAATAATTTTTTTTAAACACAATTTTGGGCCATTTCTATGAAATCAAAAGCAGCTTTTTTAACATTTAGCTTGTTTTAAAAAAGTTTAACTCTAAATGTTATACCAAATATTACATTACTATAATCGGTTTAAATCTAGAATCGTGTTGAATTGACAATCAATTCTGAATCGAATTGGATGAAATTGTTTGGTGCCCAAAGAATCACACTTCCAGTATTAATGATAAACATGGTAAAACTCTTGATGGTTAGTATTTTTTTGTTACTGTAAGTACATAACTCCACATGTGTTCATTCATAGTTTTGATGCCTTCAGTGACAATCTACAATAGTCATGAAAATAAAGAAAACGCATTGAATGAGAAGATGTGTCCAAACTTTGGGCCTGTACTGTATATACCGAATTTTAGCACAGTAGTGTTGTCACACCACAATTTCAGTAGTCGATACCAATATCCATGAACTTTCCCATTTCTAAGTCCACATTGCGAATGAAAAAACACAAAAACGGAATCCATGTACTTGTGTTTGTTCACAATGCAGGCTAACTCCGATGTTTTTGCCCATGTGTGACTTGTATCGGATTTTTTTTATGTCAATGTGAACAGTAAAGGCCTCTTTCGTATGCTACGTTCACACTGCACGGCCGAGTGTCCAATTCAAATTTTTCATTCGAAAAAAAATGGGATTTCTAATGTGAATGCAGCCTGACCAGCACGACGCACTCACTGTAGTGTTTACAGTAGTAAACATGGCTTCAACTCCAGTCGGTCTCAGTCTTGGCGCATTTGTGGCAATTTCAAGGATTTTGTGCAATCAAAGTCAGCATTTTCTGGCAGTTTTACGGGATATTTTGCTTCGATGTCGGAGACAGAAGCGTTGGAACTTTTCCGTGAGTTCCTAAAACATTTTATTTACACTTGTTTTTCTGCTACGTTGTCAACTATTTATACTATTTGTAACTGTGCATTTTGGCGAATAATTATAACGCGTTTTTCATGTTGATTATTTATTTTCCGCATACGAAAGAGGCCTGGGTCCAATATGAAAAATCCGGAATTGTACTGTTCACACTGACATTAAAACCCGATACAGGTCACATACAGGCAAAAACAATGGAATTGACCTGCAGTGTGAACGAGGCCTTAATCATATTTGTATCAAATGTGACTGCAGTCTGAAGGATCGAGTCGCGTTTATACGTAATCAAAAAGCGATAAGTTAAAAATAAACAGTTGACAAACGAGCAGAAAACATCCGAAAATAAAAAGTTTCAGGAACTCACGTCAATATTCCACCACTTCTGTCTCCGACTGCTCGCCCACACGCTCTTCGGAGCAGACATCAAATGTGCTACAAAACTGCAAAAGCCAAAATGATTGCTCTCTTCCTTCCTAATCTTCTACGCACAAATGTTGATTTTGATTGCACAAAATCCTTTGTTATGCCAAAAATGCGGCAGGACTGAAACCGACTACAATCGGAGCCTTGGCTGTAAACAATGCAGCACGTGTGACATCATGACGTCATGCGGGTCAGATCACGTTCACATTAGACATCGCATTTTTTTCTAATGCAAAGTGATACCCAATCCTATCGTAATGTGAACGACTACGTAATAAAGTCGGATTTTATGTCTCAAGTATTGAAGATCACTGCACTTCAACATCTTTTTGCGCAACATTTAAATTGCAGTATCAGCTGCCAAGCGGTCGCTACACATTCAAAAATAGAACAGCAGTGTTCTATCAACTCCAAGTATATCAAAACAAACAATATTGTGCTTATAAATATGTTCATGAATAACGATAAAAACAGCAGTGGTGTGGAGCCTTCAAGTAAATAAAACAAACACCATTGTTCTTAATATTCTTTCAATATGTCATTTGTAATGAAGTAGGCTAATGATAATTAAATAACTATTTTTGTTTTGTTTTTATTATTAGTGTCAACGTTTCAGCTTGTTTTGTTTTATTTCCACAATGTGCCCATAAAAAAAGAGCTGCGCTCAGCAAAAACCCTTTGCCGTCCTAGTGAAATAAGTAAAGCAGTGGTTTTCAAAGTGTGGCCAAACGACAAGAGTCTCTCTCAGCTGGGTTTTCTTGGCACTTATAGAAATGATCAAGTTTGGCTTACATGCTTCTGGAGGCTTTCTGCCCACTGTGGTAAAACCGCTGCACACTAAAAAATGTTGGGTTAAAAAAATAACCCAATTTTAACCCACGGATCGTCCTTTTCTGAGTCCTTATTTGAGTTATTTTAACGCATTTTGGGTTAATTTTTTCAACGCAAAAGTTGCGTTGAATTATTTAACCAAAAAGTTGAGTTATGATAACTTAATGTTGGGTTATTCCCAACCAAACTATTGGGTTGAATTATTTAACCCAAAAGTTGAGTTATGCTAACTCAATGTTGGGTGATTGTAAATAATGTTAGTGATATAAATTCCCTTCAAGAAAAAAGTAACTTTAAAAAAAAAAAAAAAAGCCTTACTCGTTGAAAAACAATCCAAAAGTGGTTCATAATTTTGAAAACCCAGAAATTGAGTTAAAATAATACCCTTACAACCTAAAAAATGGATTGCTATTCATAAAAATAACTTAACCCAACACTAGCAACTTATAAATTGGGTTATCAAAAATAACCCAGTATTTTTTTGTGTGTGTGTGGGCTTGTGGTGGCGGATCTTCACCTTCACTTGCGCAACGAAAGCTTTCCTGATTGCTCGTATTTGATTCGTGAATAAGTGAGGCGACATACAACTCTTTTACTTCTAATATGTACCTTTTCTTCATAAATATAGCAACAAAGCGGCCAAACTGCATCACAGATAATTTCTGCTGCGTCTTATTCTCTGGCAAAAACAGGTACGTGTGAGGTGTGTTGTGAAGTAATGTCACACTTCCATTTTCACGTGTTTATGAGCGAGGGCCAATCGGAAGTGCCAAATCTGCATTTGTGACAGACTTCTACAAATAAGTAAATATATGGAAACATTGGATCATATTTTTTAAGACAGGCGGTGAGAAATTAAGCTGCTCGCCGAAGGAAAAGTGTTGTACGGTATTCGGTACTGACGATATTGAAAAAAAACAAGTATTGGTGTATTGTTTTGCGTGATGGTATCTATGGCTCTACTGAAAGGAAAAATGTACCCTAAATGGTCCAAATGAAAAAACTATGACTTAATTCTGGACAATAAATTAATATAATCTCTATGGCAGACGGCCGACTATAAATCAAGCGTACCCCTGTGGGACACCAATTATGTGACCTCAACGGTTTACCATGGACCACCCTCTGAATATTTGCCTCATGAAATGTCTTCGAATGATGCTCGCGGGATGGGACGTTCGTGTGCGCTGGCAAAGCCGACCGTGAGTGACAACATCTGTCGCAAGGCTGGCTATTGTCTCCGAGTCCATCTCGGAGAGGTGAACCTAAACACAAGTTCCTTTTTCTGTCCCTCCAATGTAAATAAGAAGACGCTCAGTCACGGATGCGTGTATACTTTGTGACATTTTGTTTGGCAGTCGTACAGCTGCCGCGGCTCAACTTGACCGGCCTGCTTTGGCGACTTCACCTGCACACGACGACTTCGTGAGTCTGTTCGGCCTATTTGTGCAAAAGCCGGGGTAAAAAAAGAACGGCTTCGAGGGAATTCTTTGTTGCACACTTTCCCTCCCTCTCCGTGTTTAGACACAGCCCGCGTTCTGTTTGCAATCCAAATGTTTACATTGAGTCCAGGTGGCCAAGGCCTCTTGTAGGCTCTACGTCTGGATGCATGCGTATGGATCACAAACACTACTTACAGGCTCGATGACAGCGGGCTCTCCCTTTTGTCCCTTCTCGCCACGAACGCCGTCAACCTGCACAGCAAACATGATGGCGCCATTAGTTACATCTTTTTTTCTGACCTTTGTCCAGTGTTCTTTACCTGTCCGTAATACTCATTGGTCTCAGCAGGAAGCACTTTGGAACCTTTCTCTTGGTAGTCGAGATCATCGTAGTCATACAGATTCTCCAAATCAGGATAGTCGGTGATGAGCCCCTCTTTGAATCCGTCCAGGTCCTTGTAGTCGTCTTCGCCCTCAACGCCTAGACCGGTTCCGGTGGCAATAGAGCCACCGGCGCCAGTGCCGGCGTGGGCCGATCCGCCGCCGGTCGTGGAGGATCCTCCCACCGAGACAGAACCGCCACCGACAGATACAGAACCGCCTCCTTGTGTAATGGTAGAACTGCTGCTGCCTCTGCCGCCTCCACCACCCAGCGTGATGGTGCCACTGCTGCTGCCCCCTCCGACACCAAGGTCGATTGTGCTGCTGCCACCACCGACACCAAGGTCGATTGTGCTGCTGCCACCACCGACACCAAGGTCGATTGTGCTGCTGCCACCACCGACACCAAGGTCGATTGTGCTGCTGCTACCACCGACACCAAGGCCGATTGTGCTGCTGCCTCCTCCGATACCAAGGTCGATTGTGCCGCTGCTACCGCCACCACCAAGATGGATTCTGCTGCTGCCGCCGCTGCTACCTCCCCCTCCCAGGCTGATGGTGTCACTGCTGCTGCTACCTCCACCACCACCAATGGTGACTGTGCGACTACCGCCGCCTCCTCCGCCGGTGGTTATGTGGCTATCCACTCCATAATCGTAGCCATCGCTGTAGTCATCATTGGAAGTTCCAGCCTAAGAAAATGCAAGTTATTGTGGAAACTAGTGTTAACACCCTCAAAATTCTCGTTAACCTACCGAGGTTTTATTGATGGTGAAGGAGCTTCCCCCGCCACCCGCTACGACCCTCGTTTCCACAGCGCTCCCTGCACCTAGGTCAATCTTTCCAGCCGTTCCCAGGTCTAGCTGGCCGCCGGTGCCGGTGCTGGTGACGGTGACACGCCGAGAGTCGTCATCGTTGTCGGGGGTCGCCGGCGTCAGCTCGTCGTAGTAGTTTTCGTAGTTGCCGTAGCTGTCATAGCTGTCAGAGCCGTCGTTGCCGCCGCCTGTGGCAGTTGATGAGGAGCTACTCGACGAGCCGGAAGAGGACGAGCCAGAAGAGGTCGAGCCAGCGGAAGATGAGCCAGAAGAGGAAGCGCTCGATATGATGGTGGTCACTTTGCCACTAGGGTCGACCATCACGTCATCTCTGGAAACCACGCCTGTAACCTGTTAACACCAACAGTTTTTTACTGGTCCAACTTATCGTGCACATATTGACAGCCTCTTCAGAAGGAGCCATTTATGGATTATCTACCTTAACTTCCTTCTCCTCTGCGTCAGCAGTTGATTCAATAGCTTTTCCTTCCCCGTCATCATAGTAAGGGTATTCATAATAGTAGCTGTCCTCCTCCGTGTTCTGAAGGTAATAAACAGACAATGAGAAATTCCTAAATCCAACATGATAGTGCTGGATCAGTTATGTAAAGACGAAACAAGCCATCAATCAGGTGAAAGAATGCCTCCAGACTTGTAGAAACCTTTACTGGACGCCCCTGTTCTAACTTGTTACCCCAGAATGACGAATGGCTCATGTCGCACACTTAAATGTCAGGTGGCTGTTCTTTCTTTTAGCACCTCGTAGGTTAATTAGCATGGGTGTAATGTATTTATTACAGCTGTGGAATAGGTGGAAAAGTGAAGTGGAGGAGTTTTGCTGTGGACAGGCACCATTTATCATCATGATTAACTAACTCATAACTTGATGATGAACCTTTGGACCTTGTCAGCTGAAATGAAGTGGACAGTGGAAAAAACAACAGGTACAACTGAACCCAAAGTCTCCTGCTTGGAAGGAGTCTTGTGCATTTAAGATCAAATAAAACAATGTTTTATCGTAGCTAAGATAGTATGTGAAGGAACCTAGAACCGAGAAAGCAGCAAGAACCACTGGGCTGAAGGGACAGGGCATCACTCACATAGTCGTCTGTGTTGGGGTCTTGGTTCTGCGGCTGGTCGGGCACCGCCACCTCACAGTCGGGGCTGTAGTGTTCGCAGTAGTCATAGGCAGCGCGGTGGTCTGCTACAATCATTAGCTGCTGGATATCTCCCTGAAAAACCACAAGAAACCGGAAGCGTGTTAGACTACAAGCATTCACACAAACAAGCTTGGAAAAAAAAGCGAAAAGACGGCATGTCAACAAATAAAAACACAACATCTGCTTGTTGAAAGTAGGTCAGGGACTTGCAAGGGTCTGACTTCACAAGACCGGCAGGCTGGTTTACTGCTCATGTTTTAATAATTGGTTCGAGTCCTGAGGTTCTGAAGAGTGATTATTGCCTCGCAGCCGATTGTGCAAGATGGATGATTTCGCTTAGCGCGATTAGCAGCGTGAGCAGACCTGCAGACGGTACGAGTTGTCCACGTTTAACTTACAGAAGAAGGCAGGGGCGGTGAAATGGTTATTTAGGAACGCCGACACGGGGAAGGCAGGACTCGTGAGATTGATGTGAACAAGCACGAGAGGGGAAAAGCGCAAGCGAGAGAGAGGAGGAAAAAAACCGAAGGCTCTGTGGGATCCCCGGGCTACACAGGGAGCTGGGTGTGAGTGTGCGCTATACAAGTCGCTGTATCACTTCTGTCCAAACATGTTCTCATCACACATTTAAAGTCAGTGATGTCATCATTCCAATACAGAATCAACAAACGCAGAAAAGGGAATAATGAGGCAAAGGATGAGAACGGACTCCCGAGATTGTTCCATGGTTTTAATTAGGATCATATCGGCCTTGCCAGCTGTGACTCCTTAAGCACAGCTCCCACATAAACAAGCCGAGTGGACACCAGAAACCATGTGATCCTTTAATAGTCCTCCTCAGGATGATGTTTCCTGCTCTGTCCTTGGCTTATCACTAGCGTTTACTTTGGATGCAAGAAAATAAATCCCAACATTTCCTCCGAGACAGGAGGAATGAAGTAGCCGCTAGGCAGTGTCACTGCCAGCTACAAACCTCCCAGGAAACGTCCAAATGTCCGATGTATTCCTCTAAATTCGGGGATTAAGCGATGAATTAGTATCGGTGACGGCGTGCATTGTTTTTCTGCTACGTTGGCTGAGGCGGTGAATCACAGCTGCACTGAGAAGGGACGTGGGGATCTCAGAATGAGCTCAGACTTGGTTGGGAGCACGGCGACTAAGAGCGCTGTTGTCGGGAACATCGTGACCACGTTCGCAGGCCTCTGTGGCTGTCAGAGAGTGACGGAGTGAATTTATTATCAAAGCCGCACATTTTCCATTGCCTTATCTAAATCTAAAATCATTGTCAGGATGTCTAAACATCTACGTTTATGTCTTGCCACGAATTGAAGCCATAAAATAAATATAAACCGTCACATTAGTAGAATCTACTGTCTTCTTTCTCCACATGAGTCAAGTCGAAGTCCTGATTGACTATAAAGTTCTGATTTCCTTACTATAAAGTTCTGATTTCCTTACTCACTCTGCTCTGTGCGACCTGATGTATGCAGCTGTTGTGCGGATGCTAACGCAACATTTCACGCTGACGTCCGCCTGGCATCCCGCCGAAATGTGATAGAGTCGTGTGTGTTCATTTGCTTTTTAAAGAGCCTTGTGGATGAAAATGTCACATATGCAATGATTGATGTGTAAATTTGTTCCACACCAGAGAGGAAACACACGGCCGAGTTCCACAAAAAAACAAAAAACTCACTCCGTTCTGCTTGTGTCCGGGTGGGGGCAGGAGAGAGCTCCCCTCTCTCGGGACACAGCCAAACATCTGTCTACATCTGAAGCCGACCCAAAGCCATTCAGGCCGGACTCATTGGACTCCAGCCTGTGTTGTTGTGATGATTTGCATGATATGTGCTTTTGCAGTGTTGCAACGTGAACCTTCTGCAAGTCTCATTGCGGTGTCCCTTCGACGTTGTTGTTTTGCCCGAGAGTCCCAATGGTTTCTCTCTAAAAATGCCATTGTTTACCTTTTTACGCTTCACCTATCAGCTTAAGTAAGTTAAATCTCCCTGACACATGTGGTGGAGGTGCTAGGGGGAGGTGGCCCCACAGAGCAAGGCGCACCCTGGGAGGTCCAGACTGCATTTTTTTAAAGTGAATATTGACACACTCACAAGCCTCGGCGCCGGGCCAGTTCTTAAAGCCAAGCTTGGGGCACGATGGCGGCAGGCCAAGCGAAAGTTTGCGTTACTGTTCCTTTAAATGCATGTAGAAACATTGCATGTTTCCCCTGCAGACTGCAGCCCCAAACGCACGCCAACAGTAACAGGCCGCTCTGGGTAGCCACTTTAACCACCCCGCCTCACCTTAACCATCCCCACCGCAGTCTGCTAAAGATTTTAATCCCGCGTCTCTACGGACTACCGGCGGCCGTATTCCCATTTCCTGTTCTTTAAGGAAACCGGATCGCAGGTTGGCCCCCTATACCAGTCCTAGTGTTTGGCTTTCCCCCCCAAACTGATGGAACTCTTACACAGAAAGTGCTGAGGGGGCACAAGAGGATAGGGCGCGCTGAAAGGTGAAAACATCTGACACGAGTTAGAGAAAGTCTTTTAATTGTCCATGTTGGAAAGGCCATCATCCCAACCATTAGTCCACAAGTATGGAAAAGTGTGACACATACTTTGGTTCAGATGTTGTACGTGCATTTAAGGACAAGGACAACAGGACAAGATGATTATATTTTTCATTGCTGTCCAACGCTAACATCAGCCAGAGTGGAGCATCTCAAATTAACCTGAATTAGTAACAGGTTTATATCAGTGTTTCTTATGGTATCACACAAAATCTGCAATGCCAAAAATGATACCTCTGGATGACATCATGTTCCAGGACTGACCGTCACTATTTCCAGAGTGCGACCCCAGGTTTGGCTCCTCTTCCTGAACCTGCCCACGCTTACTATCAGAGCTCACCGCACCATTTTGAACAACAAGAACTTGACTACAATACGCCAAGAACGCTGATCCTCTAATGACTTTGTCTCTAAAGGACACTGGCGTGAGAAATGCTACAAGCCACTAAGATGGTGCTTACCGAGGTGTGGACGTTTGTTTCGGTGACCACGACATCCATCACAGAGACCATACCACAAACCACGTTGGGGTACGGTAAGTAGTACTGGTCTGGGCTTCACAACTCCCTAACCACTATGGATCTTACTGTACATTCAGCTGGGGTTTTTTTGTGTGTGCATTATCACACACAGAGGTGGATTTTCTAGGCTTTTATAAACACAGAATATGAGCTGATGTAGCAAATATTTGACTGACATAAAATCAAACAACACAGTTAGAATTTTGATCAAATGTTGTGGTCGGAATAGTAAAAACTGTTGACGTGCGACGTAAAGTCTATTGAAGAGCATTTGGTAGAAGTCTTTTTTTTTCTTTCTTCCTTTTACACGTTTTTATTATTCTGGCTCGACCGGCTTGGCTCGTACTGAAAACCCAGCACGCCTCCCGTCGGCAGGAAAATCAAAATCAGACTAAACTCGCGAAGGGGTGAAGGGAGCGAAAGGAGAACAGAATCGGCATCATTTGGAAAGTATGTGCTGAAGTTGTTCGCTTTCTCTCAGTCTGTCCTCCTTCCAGACTGGCAGACGCGCGACCTGGAGGCTTTAAGCATCCCTCGCAAAAAAACGACAAAATATCTCCCCGTTCCCACGGTAACCGTCGACAACTGGGCTGGCAATAGTCGAGATTTAAACGGTTGCAGTATTGCCTCATTCTCTATAAAACTTCTGTAGCAAATGAAGCAGTCAGTGGGTAAGTTGTACTTATAAATACTTACAGCAATTAGTTGTTTTTTAGTGAGGGGGGATAATAATAGTAAGCAGCTACAATTACAACTTGTTAAATACTTCAAATTGCCAACGCATGGCCTGAGTCAGCGAGTCTAGTTAAGTCCAAGATCTCTCTAAAGTGTTTCT
Source organism: Nerophis lumbriciformis (assembly GCF_033978685.3). Taxonomy (NCBI): domain Eukaryota; kingdom Metazoa; phylum Chordata; class Actinopteri; order Syngnathiformes; family Syngnathidae; genus Nerophis; species Nerophis lumbriciformis. Next base: position 43,778,287 of record NC_084558.2, on the reverse strand, counting down.
AAATGGATTAAAACTAGACTTCACGTTGGTGGATGTCCTCAAGGTACCCTACCGGACACCCTTCTATTGATACTGTGTGTCATAAACATGTATCTTTAAATGTTGTGAGAGGTTTTCTTTGTATCTAACACAAAATGGTAGAGATTAGTGTTGTCCCGATACCAATATTTTAGTACCGGTACCAAAATGTATTTCAATACATTTCGGGACTTTTCGATACTTTTCTAAATAAAAGGGACCACAAAAATGGCATTATTGGCTTTATTTTAACAAAAAATCTTAGGGTACATTAAACATATGTTTCTTATTGCAAGTTTGTCCTTAAATAAAATAGTGAACATACAAGACAACTTGTCTTTTAGTAGTAAGTAAGCAAACAAAGGCTCCTAATTTAGTCTGCTGACATATGCAGTAACATAGTCATTTTCCATTTCATTATTTTATCAAAATTATTAAGGAGAAGTGGTAGAAAATGAATCTACTTGTTCATTTACCGTTAATATCTGCTTATTTTCCGTTTTAACATGTTCTATCTACACTTCTGTTAAAATGTAACAATCACTTATTCTTCTGTTGTTTGGATGCTTTACATTAGTTTTGGATGATACAACAAATTTTGGTATAATCCGATACGATACTTTTCTAAATAAAAGGGACCACAAAAATGGCATTATTGGCTTTATTTTAACAAAAAATCTTAGGGTACATTAAACATATGTTTCTTATTGCAAGTTTGTCCTTAAATAAAATAGTGAACATACAAGACAACTTGTCTTTTAGCAATAAGTAAACAAACAAAGGCTCCTAATGTAGTCTGCTGACATATGCAGTAACATAGTCATTTTCCATTCTATTATTTTATCAAAATTATTAAGGACAAGTGGTAGAAAATGAATCTACTTGTTCATTTACCGTTAATATCTGCTTATTTTCCGTTTTAACATGTTCTATCTACACTTCTGTTAAAATGTAACAATCACTTATTCTTCTGTTGTTTGGATGCTTTACATTAGTTTTGGATGATACAACAAATTTTGGTATAATCCGATACGATACTTTTCTAAATAAAAGGGACCACAAAAATGGCATTATTGGCTTTATTTTAACAAAAAATCTTAGGGTACATTAAACATATGTTTCTTATTGCAAGTTTGTCCTTAAATAAAATAGTGAACATACAAGACAACTTGTCTTTTAGTAGTAAGTAAACAAACAAAGGCTCCTAATTTAGTCTGCTGACATATGCCATTTTATTATTTTATCAAAATTATTAAGGACAAGTGGTAGAAAATGAATCTACTTGTTCATTTACCATTAATATCTGCTTATTTTCCGTTTTAACATGTTCTATCTACACTTCTGTTAAAATGTAACAATCACTTATTCTTCTGTTGTTTGGATGCTTTACATTAGTTTTGGATGATACCACAAATTCTGGTATCAATCCGATACCGAGTAGTTACAGGATCATACATTGGTCATATTCAAAGTCCTCATGTGTCCAGGGACCTATTTCCTGAGTTTATAAACATAATATAAACTTTAAAAAAGTGTGTTGCTAAAAAATATTGACGTAATCATAGTACCGGTAGTATCGACTAGATACGCTCCTGTACTTGGTATCATTACAGTGGATGTTAGGTGTAGATCCACCAATGGCGCTTGTTTACATTTTGACGCCGGTGAGCTACGGTGTGTAGTGAAGCATGTTGAAGGGATGATACTTGTAAGTACACAAAAATACAATTAATTGGCGCACAAAGTCAGGAAATGTATATTTTAATAATTGTGTTAACAATTTTTCCACGCAAAATTTTTTTTGCCCATGCATTAATCTTAGTACAAAACTTGCATCAAATTATACTCACGTTTGATTAAAAAAGTATTCAATTATTTTCACATGAATAAAAATGTGTTGGGGGAAAAAAACCTTTAGGGCCAAAAAAATGTGTCAGTTTTGGATGTTTAGTTTCGTTTAAACCATGTGCTGGACTTTATGACACTAAAACCAGCCTTTGCTTGGTTGAAAGCGTAATTAACAGACTTAAAATGAAAGATTTAGCTTTTGTATGTATGGCCGTGTCATATTTCATACTGTCTTGTCCATTCTGGACGAGCAAGGGGAAGCAAGGTCAGAGGTCATCTGGCTCTGCATCAGTCAGTCGGCCTTTGCTACTAATTACGATTGAGGGCCGCGGCCGGTCGTGATCCTTTAAACAAGCACAACTTTAGTGGGACAATGGCAACACTATTCCTCTCTGAAACTCTCAGAGGAGTTAAAAAAAAAGTTATTTATTGTATTCTGGAACTTTTCACCAATTTCCAAATGTGTCGCACGGGTCCCACAACAACATAATAGAGGTGTGTTGTCCAAAGTCTAGCCTCAATGCTGGAGTTTAGACAGTTTAAAAGTACATCAAGTAAAACCTACTTACTAGGAATGTGTGTCCGTAGCTCTAATGCTAATGTGTTTGTGTAATGTTTGTCTATCCAAGAAGCACTTTTGTGTACTTTATCCACTTTTTAGACAATTAATCAAACTTCGATTTTGGCTTCTCACGATCACAAAAATATTATACAAAACCCAAAACCAGTGAAGTTGGCACGTTGTGTAAATTGTAACTAAAAACAGAATACAATGATTTGCAAATCCTTTTCAACTTAAATTATTATTAATATTTAATGTTCGAACTGAGAAAGACTTTTTTTTTTTTTTGCAAAAAATCATTAACTTAGAATTGAATGGCAGTAACACATTGCAAAAAAGTTGTCACAGGGGCATTTTTACCACTGTGTTACATGGCCTTTCTTTTTAACAACACTCAGTAAACGTTTGGGAACTGAGGAGACACATTTTTGAAGCTTTTCTGGTGGAATTCTTTCCCATTCTCGCTTGATGTACAGCTTAAGTTGTTCAACAGTCCGGGGGTCTCCGTTGTGGTATTTTAGGCTTCATATTGCGCCACACATTTTCAATGGGAAACAGGTCTGAACTACAGGCAGGCCAGTCTAGTACCCATACTCGTTTACTACGAAGCCACGCTGTTGTATCATGTGGCTTGGCATTGTCTTGCTGAAATAAGCAGGGGCGTCCATGATAATGTTGCTTGGATGGCAACATATGTTTCTCCAAAACCTGTATGTACCTTTCAGCATTAATGGTGTCTTCACAGATGTGTAAGTTACCCATGCCTTGGGCACTAATACACCCCCATACCATCACAGATGCTGGCTTTTCAACTTTGCGCCTATAAAAACACGGATGGTTCTTTTCCTCTTTGTTCCGGAGGACACAACGTCCACAGTTTCCAAAAACAATTTGAAATGTGGACTCGTCAGATCACAGAACACTTTTTACTTTGCATCAGTCCATCTTAGATAAGCTCGAGCGCAGCGAAGTCGGCACCGTTTCTGGGTGTTGTTGATAAAAGGCTTTCACTTTGCATAGTAGAGTTTTAACTTGCATTTAAAGATGTAGCGACCAACTGTAGTAACTGACAGTGGTTTTCTGAAGTGTTCCTGAGCCCATGTGGTGATATCCTTTACACACTGATGTCGCTTTTTGATGCAGTACCGTCTGAGGGATCGAAGGTCCATGATATCATCGCTTACGTGCAGTGATTTCTCCAGACTCTCTGAACCTTTTGACGATATTACGGACCGTGGATGATGAAATCCCTAAGTTCCTTTCAATCATCATCATCATCGGCGGTCACTCGAACGAGTATGACGATCCTCCTGGTAGGGGTGTATCCCTTTATGGAGGATGCCTGTGCATGACTTTGTTTAATGTGGGGAGACTGGTGCACAGACAGTCACCACACGATCCTTGACAGAATCGGGTCAATAGCTGGTTGAGAAATGTTGTTCTTAAACTGTTGGACAATTTGCTCACGCATTTGTTCACAAAGTGGTGACCCTCGCCCCATCCTTGTTTGTGAATGACTGAGCATTTCACGGAATCTGCTTTTATACCCAATCATGGCACCCACCTGTTCCCAATTAGCCTGTTCACCTGTGGGATGTTCCAAATAAGTGTTTGATGAGCATTCCTCAACTTTATCAGTCTTTTTTGGCACTTGTGCCAGCTTTTTTGAAACACGTTGCAGGCATCAAATTCCAAATGAGCTAAAATTTGCAAAAAAACAACAAAAGTTTACCAGTTCAAACGTTAAGTATCTTGTCTTTGCAGTCTATTCAATTGAATATAGGTTGAAAAGAATTTGAAAATCATTGTATTCTGTTTTTTTTACCATATACACAACATGCCAACTTCACTGATTTTGGGGTTTGTAATAAAAATAGGTATTAAAGGGCAGCGCAACGTGCATGCAAATTCCTGAGCTTGTTCCAGTGAAAGGGATGAGTGAGAGTATGAATGAAAAACGATCACGTCTTCTACAAGTTTGGAATCTCATCGTGGTTGCTATTTTTTGACAAAGCTCAAGTATGCCTAATCGATAATCACTAAACTCAACAAAAAAATGAGGGCATATGACCGTAACCGAGGACGGAGTCACAGAATTTGCAAATAAAACAGAATTCAATGTTAAATGTGTCCGGGACCACTCATTCATCCCTGAAACACATCGAGATCCAAACAATGTTGAGACAGCCACTTGAAACAGCGACTAAACTACCAAGCTGAATCTAGCGAGAACAATCTATACACCCACAGCACATGTTTATTTTCCATTCACGGTAAAACAGCGCAAAAACAACAACAACCATAGATTTTACGATTACTCAGTCACCAGATTTTTTACGTTAAAAAAACATGGTACTAATATTCCATTAACTGTTATACACTGCAAAAACAACAACAACCATAGATTTTATGGGAAATAAAACTGTCCACTCAGTCGCCATAATCTTTCCATAAAAAAACAACAACCATAGATTTTACGGTATGGTAAAAAATTGGCCGCTCTCTCTCTGAAATTTTTACAGTGAAAAAACAGTCGTACCATTTTTCATTCAACAACAACCATCGATTTTATGAAAAAAAAACTGTCCACTCAGTCGCCAAAATGTTTCCGTTAAAAAACACATCAAACAACAACCATATATTTTACAGTACAGTAAAAAAAACTGGGCGCTCTGTCTCCAAAATGTTTACGTAAAAACAAAACAAAACATGCTCCCATTTTTCCACTTGCATAATACATCGCAAAAACCACAACAACCATGGATTTTATGGTGAAAAATTGGCCGCTCTGTCTCAAAAATTTTACAGTGAAAAAACTGTGGTACCATGTTCCATTCACGGTAATACATTGCAAAAACAACAACCATAGATTTTACGATTACCCGGCCACCAGATTTTTTACGTTAAAAAACCATGTTACTAATTTTCCATTTACAGTTATACACCGCAAAAACAACAGCAACCATAGATTTTATGGAAAAAAAACTGTCCACTCAGTCGCCAGAATGTGTCCGTTAAAAACTACATAAAACAACAACCATAGATTTTACGGTACAGTAAAAAAACTGGCCGCTCTGTCTCCAAAATGTCCACGTTAAAAAAAAAAAACATGCTACCATTTTTCCACTTACATAATACATCGCAAAAAACAAACAACCGTGGATTTTACGGTAAAAAATTGGCCGCTCTGTCTCTGAAATTTTTACAGTGAAAAAACAGTGGTACCATTTTTCCTTCACGGTAATACACCGCAATAACAACAAGCATAGATTTTACGATTACTCGGTCACCAGATTTTTTACGTTAAAAAACCATGGTACTAATTTTATACACCGCAAAAAAACCAACAACCATAGATTTTATGACAAAAAAAAACTGTCCACTCAGTCGCCAGAATGTTTCCGTTAAAAACACATCAAACAACAACCATATATTTTACAGTACAGTAAAAAAAACTGGGCGCTCTGTCTCCAAAATGTTTACGTAAAAACAAAACAAAACATGCTATAATTTTTCCACTTGCATAATACATCACAAAAACCACAACAACCATGGATTTTATGGTGAAGAATTGTCCGCTCTGTCTCAAAAATTTTACAGTGAAAAAACAGTGGTACCATATTCCATTCACGGTAATACACCGCAAAAACAACAACCATAGATTTTACGATTACTCGGCCACCAGATTTTTTACGTTAAAAAACCATGGTACTAATATTCTATTAACAGTCATACACCGCAAAAACAACAACAACCATAGATTTTATGGGAAATAAAACTGTCCACTCAGTCACCATAATCTTTCCGTAAAAAAACACAAAAAACAACAACCATAGATTTTACGGTACGGTAAAAAAACTGGCCGCTCTGTCTCCAAAATGTTCACGTAAAAAAAAAAAAACATGCTACCATTTTTCCACTTACATAATACATCGCAAAAAACACAACAACCGTGGATTTTACGGTAAAAAAATTGGCCGCTCTCTCTCTGAAATTTTTACAGTGAAAAAAGAGATGTACCATTTTTCATTCACGGTAATACACCGCAAAAACAACAAGCATAGATTTTACGATTACTCGGTCACCAGATTTTTTACGTTAAAAAACCATGGTACTAATATTCTATTAACAGTCATACACCGCAAAAACAACAACAACCATAGATTTTATGGGAAATAAAACTGTCCACTCAGTCACCATAATCTTTCCGTAAAAAAACACAAAAAACAACAACCATAGATTTTACGGTACAGTAAAAAAACTGTCCGCTCTGTCTCCAAAATGTCCACGTAAAAAAAAAAAACATGCTACCATTTTTCCACTTACATAATACATCGCAAAAAACACAACAACCGTGGATTTTACGGTAAAAAATTGGCCGCTCTGTCTCTGAAATTTTTACAGTGAAAAAACAGTGGTACCATATTCCATTCACGGTAATACACCGCAAAAACAACAACAACCATAGATTTTATGAAAAAAAAACTGTCCACTCAGTCGCCAGAATGTGTCTGTTAAAAAACACATCAAACAACAACCATAGATTTTACAGTACGGTAAAAAAAACTTTCCACTCTGGCTCTAAAATGTTTACGTAAAAACAAAACAAAACATGCTCCCATTTTTCCACTTGCATAATACATCTGAAAACCACAACAACCATGGATTTTATGGTGAAAAATTGTCCGCTCTGTCTCAAAAATTTTACAATGAAAAAACAGTGGTACCATATTCCATTCACGGTAATACACCGCAAAAACAACAACCATAGATTTTACGATTACTCGGCCACCAGATTTTTTACGTTAAAAAAACCATGGTACTAATTTTCCATTTACAGTTATACACCGCAAAAACAACAGCAACCATAGATTTTATGAAAAAAAAACTGTCCACTCAGTCTCCAGAATGTGTCCGTTAAAAAACACATAAAACAACAAGCATAGATTTTACAGTGCGGTAAAAAAAACTGTCCGCTCTGTCTCCAAAATGTTTACGTAAAAACAAAACAAAACATGCTACCATTTTTCCACTTGCATAATACATTTAAAAACCACAACAACCATGGATTTTATGGTGAAAAATTGGCCGCTCTGTCTCTAAAATTTTACAGTGAAAAAACAGTGGTACAATATTCCATTCACGGTAATACACCGCAAAAACAACAACCATAGATTTTACGATTACTCGGCCACCAGATTTTTTACGTTAAAAAACCATGGTACTAATTTTCTATTAACAGTCATACACCGCAAAAACAACAACAACCATAGATTTTATGGGAAATAAAACTGTCCACTCAGTCACCATAATCTTTCCGTAAAAAAACACAAAAAACAACAACCATAGATTTTACGGTACGGTAAAAAAACTGGCCGCTCTGTCTCCAAAATGTTCACGTAAAAAAAAACAACATGCTACCATTTTTCCACTTACATAATACATCGCAAAAAACACAACAACCGTGGATTTTACGATAAAAAAATTGGCCGCTCTCTCTCTGAAATTTTTACAGTGAAAAAAGAGATGTACCATTTTTCATTCACGGTAATACACCGCAAAAACAACAAGCATAGATTTTACGATTACTCGGTCACCAGATTTTTTACGTTAAAAAACCATGGTACTAATATTCTATTAACAGTCATACACCGCAAAAACAACAACAACCATAGATTTTATGGGAAATAAAACTGTCCACTCAGTCACCATAATCTTTCCGTAAAAAAACACAAAAAACAACAACCATAGATTTTACGGTACAGTAAAAAAACTGTCCGCTCTGTCTCCAAAATGTCCACGTAAAAAAAAAAAACATGCTACCATTTTTCCACTTACATAATACATCGCAAAAAACACAACAACCGTGGATTTTACGGTAAAAAATTGGCCGCTCTGTCTCTGAAATTTTTACAGTGAAAAAACAGTGGTACCATATTCCATTCACGGTAATACACCGCAAAAACAACAACCATAGATTTTACGATTACTCGGCCACCAGATTTTTTACATTAAAAAAACCATGGTACTAATTTTCCATTTACAGTTATACACCGCAAAAACAACAACAACCATAGATTTTATGAAAAAAAAAACTGTCCACTCAGTCGCCAGAATGTGTCCGTTAAAAAACACATCAAACAACAACCATAGATTTTACAGTACGGTAAAAAAAACTTTCCACTCTGGCTCTAAAATGTTTACGTAAAAACAAAACAAAACATGCTCCCATTTTTCCACTTGCATAATACATCTGAAAACCACAACAACCATGGATTTTATGGTGAAAAATTGTCCGCTCTGTCTCAAAAATTTTACAATGAAAAAACAGTGGTACCATATTCCATTCACGGTAATACACCGCAAAAACAACAACCATAGATTTTACGATTACTCGGCCACCAGATTTTTTACGTTAAAAAAACCATGGTACTAATTTTCCATTTACAGTTATACACCGCAAAAACAACAACAACCATAGATTTTATGAAAAAAAAACTGTCCACTCAGTCGCCAGAATGTGTCCGTTAAAAAACACATAAAACAACAAGCATAGATTTTACAGTACGGTAAAAAAAACTGTCCGCTCTGTCTCCAAAATGTTTACGTAAAAACAAAACAAAACATGCTACCATTTTTCCACTTGCATAATACATCTAAAAACCACAACAACCATGGATTGTATGGTAAAAAATGTGGCCGCTCTGTCTCAAAAATTTTACAATGAAAAAACAGTGGTATCATTTTCCATTTACAGTAATATACTGTAAAAAATAAATAAAAATGACCATAAATTCTACGATAAAATTCTGAGCTGCCAGTCTACAGAGTTTTATGTGGAAAAAAATAATAATGATCAAAGTCATGGGCAATTGTGTAAGATACTATGAATTCTTATACATTTATATTCATTTATTACTGTTACAAGCGGCTCTCTGAGGGCAGCCATAACTGCGACGTGGCCCTATTGTTTAGGTCAAGGGTGTCAAACTCATTTTAGATCGGGGTCCACATGGAGAAAAATCTACTCCCCCAATGGGCCGGACTGGTAAAATCCCGGCACGATAACTTAAAAATAAAGACAACGTCAGATTGTTGTCTTTGTTTAAAAATAGAACGAGCACATTCTGAAATTGTAGAAATCATAATGTTGTTGTTGTTTTTTTTACACTTACATGTTGCGGTTAATAGTATTCTATCTTTATTTGTCGTTATTTATACTTTCTGAATAAATGACGTGATAACGTTCATCAGTCGACTCATTGGTGTTAATTTCTAATTTATCAAGATCAGAAAAAAATATCAAACTCAAATTACAGGATGTTATTTATGTAGTTTGCTTATTTTCTTCATGTGTTTTTTTTTTTTTTACATATGTAGAATAATCTACAAAGATACAAATAATTGCTATTGTGACATCTGGTGGACACATTTAGAACAGCAATTTCTTTCATTCAAAAATGTCGGCTCTATTTTATACTTCGCAAACTCAATCCCGCGGGCCGGATTAAAACCTGTTTGCGGGCCGGTCGTTTGACACCCCCTGGTTCAGTTCCTACGCAAGAGTGCTAGCTGGGATGTGGCATACCTCAAAGACCTCTTCATCAAGTATCCTTGTTCCAAACACTATTATTCCTTTGGTATCGATGATGGGGTGAGCCGAGCGCAGCAGTTTCTGGGTGGTCTTCTTTTTACAGTCCAGAATGAGGGTGATGGTCTGCCTGTGCACGCTGATGGCCACTCGGTGCCACCTGGAGAAAAGGACGGAGGAGGTAGCCGTGTCAGTTCCCACACTTACTGGGTTACAGGCGGGGACACAGACAGGCTAAGAAGGGCCCCCAGTGATTCAACTGTGCCAAGTCGGCAAGTCCACCTACTTTCCGTCGGCCAGGTTGATCCCCCGGAAGAGCGGGTAGTCCTCCGGGCCGGGCTTCCCCGTGTGGTCCTCGTACAGGAAGACGGGCGAGCGACCCATTTCCAGTCCCACCTGCTGGATTCCCTGCTCGTTGTAGACGGACAACAGGAAGGACTGGCTGCCCTTCTTGGGCCTCACTGTGGCCAAGATGGAGAAGTCCTCAGGGAATGCATCGCCTGCGGGAACAGAGGAAGACGGGACGTGTGACGCTGAAAACAGATTGTGTCGTCTGGAAAACCTACAGCATCATTTTAACTCTTCTCTTGGTTTGATGACGCTAACACAAAATGTGGGTTAGAAACTATGAAAGTATCAAAGTTGCTTCCACTGAGGCGGCTAAATTAATGTGGGGACAATTATTAACATTTTCGAAACAAACAAAATGTATAGATTTTTTATTAACCTTTAGGTCTGCCCTTGGAAGGGTCTCAGTCATAAAATGTTAAAATAAGTCATATAACATATATATATATATATATATATATATATATATATATATATATATATATATATATATATATATATATATATATATATATATATATATATATATACAGGTAAAAGCCAGTAAATTCCGAACGCCTCCCTAGGAAGGTGTTTCGGGCACGTCCGACCGGTAGGAGGCCACGTGGAAGACCCAGGACACGCTGGGAAGACTATCTCTCCCGGCTGGCCTGGGAACGCCTCGGGATCCCCCGGGAGGAGCTGGACGAAGTGGCTGGGGAGAGGGAAGTCTGGGCTTCCCTGCTTAAGCTGCTGCCCCCGCGACCCGACCTCGGATAAGCGGAAGAAGATGGATGGATGGATGGATACATATATAGTACAGGCCAAAGGTTTGGACACATCTTCTCATTTCAATGCGTTGTCTTTATTTTCATGACTATTTACATAGTAGATTGTCACCGAAGGCATCAAAACTATGACACTTGTGAAGTGAAAACCCTTTCAGGTGACTACCTCTTGAAGCTCATCGAGAGAATGCCATGAGTGTGCAAAGCAGTAATCAGAGCAAAGGGTGGCTATTTTTAAGGAACAATATGAAACATATTTTCAGTTATTTCACCTTTTTTTGTTCAGTACATAACTCCACATGTGTTCATTCATAGTTTTGATGCCTTCAGTGACAATCTACAATGTAAATAGTCATGAAAATAAAGAAAACGCATTGAATGAGAAGGTGTGTCCAAACGTTGGGCCTGTACTGTATATATATATGTATTTATATATATATATGTGTTTTAGGAAAAAACACAGAGGCTATTTCATCCCTACAAGCCTGTTTCGTCGGTTTCCCTGCTTTTCAGGGGAAATCCTCTGGCTTCAATTATATATTCAGGGGAAATCCCCTGAAGAGCAGGGAAACCTGCGAAACAGGCTTGTAGGGATGAAATAGCCTCTGTGTTTTTTCTTGACCTAACGTATATTCCTCTCTGCCCCGGTATTAAGCACTGTATAACGGATAAACCACAGAAACCTTGACTATATATATATATATATATATATATATATATATATATATATATATATATATGTATGTTACTGTGGTTTGTCCGTTATGCAGTGCTCAATACCGGGGTATAGTGGAATATACATTAGATCAGGAAAAAACAAAGAGGCTATATCTTCCCTACAAGCCTGTTTCGCAGATTTCTCTGCTCTTCAGGGGATTCTGAAGAGCAGAGAAACCTGCGAAACAGGCTTGTAGGGATGAAATAGCCTCTGTGTTTTTTCCTGACCTAACGTGTACATACACACACACACACACACACACACATATATATATATATATATATATATATATACTGTGTATATATATATATATATGCATACATAGATAGATAGATATACCGGCCCCCAGACACATTTTTTTCTCTAAATTTGTCAAAATAATTGCCCAGGCTTGCTTTACGCTATTGTGGGATCTCTGATATTAATTCAAAATATGGGGCCTTATAAATAAAATGTATTGAAGCCATCATTGACAAGGCAAACAAGCTTGCTGAATAGCGTAGAAACCTCTCAGATTCCAGTCAGCAAAGAATTCCAGACATCTGACTGAAGGCGTGTGGCTGAACTTGATTAAGCACAGTTCGAAAACAAAAAGCAGGTTTTCATGCTACGTGGAAAAGAAGAGAAGAAAGGTGCCAGCGTTTGCCACATGCAGTTATTGTTTTTCCTCTGGAAGTTGTCTTCCTGCTCTGGCCCGCCATCACTTTCACCGTCATGTGGTGAGCACATGTTTTGGCAGCCTCTCTGGAATTTCATCTCACCAATCGAAAGGACGATGAAGACGACGATGATGATGATGATGATGATGGCGGTGGTGGAGCTGTAGTTGACAAACGCTTGGACGGGAGCGTAAGGAAGACTGGAGAACATTAGGGGGAGGAAAGTTGGAAAAGCCACGACAGAGGATGGTCAAGGGTCAGCCGAGGGTGAAGAGGATGAGATAAAGGGGAGAAATTTGGATTTTTGAGAAAGGACCTCCATCTCTAATGACATAATTGGCCACAATAGAGAAATGTATCCTCAGTAAACGGGCTAAGTAGGCTCGGGTTTCTCTCTCACGCTCTAATCGCTACTTCGAGGATACCATTTTGTGTGTGACCCGACTTGACAGGTATGAAGAGGCGACGGTGCCAGGATGGACAATGAACGTCGGCGAACGTCACCTCCATATCCAAAACAGGCCAATAACAAACCATAAAGTTAGTTCACTCAACAATTAAAAGATTATTTACATAAACGTGTTAGGTTTAAAGTTACACAAGGGGTCTTCTTTGACAGGAAACGCAGGAGTTCACCGTGAAAGGTGTTAAAACCGGAAAGATCGCAATGGCGGGAAAAAAAAAACATCGCAAGAATATAGCGAGCTTCTTAATCTTTTATACTCTGTATACTTAAACACTACTAAGTAGTTCTACAGTTGCAGGGGTACTCAGTTGTAATACACTTTTCCACCACTTGTGGCAGTTATGACAATATCAAACAAACAGAAGAAGTCTGGAGCTAAAGTCATAAAGAAAGTTATGACTAAAGTAGTGAAGCTGTACTTTCATTTGTATTTTGATTTAATTAGATGTATTCTTTACATTAGGCGCACCGGGTTATAAGGCGCACTGTCGAGTTTTGAAAAAAAATAAGGATTTGAAGTGCGCCTTATAGTCCGGAAAATATGGTATGTATGTATGTATGTATGTATGTGTGTGTGTGTGTGTGTATGTATATATATATATATATATATATATATATATATATATATATATATATATATATATATATATATACTGTATATATATACTGTATATATATATACTGTATATATATATGTATACTGTATACATATATATATATACTGTATATATATACACTGTATGTATATATATATATATGTATGTATATATATATATATATGTATACTGTATATATATATATATATATATGTGTGTATGTATACATATATATATATATATATGTATGTATGGATGTATACATATATATATATATGTATACATACATACATATATATATATATATATATATGTATGTATGGATGTATACATATATATATATATATGTATACATACATACATATATATATATGTATGTATGTATACATATATATATATGTGTGTATGTATATAGTTAGATATATGTGTGTGTGAATGTATACATATATATATATTTATATATGTGTATGTATGTATGTATACCTATATATATGTGTATGTATATATGTATACATTTATATATGTGTATGTATGTATGTAGGTATACATATATATGTATTTATGTATACATATATATATATATATGTATGTATGTATACATATATGTGTGTATATGTATATATATATATATATATATATATATATATCTCAATGTGTGTGTATGTATGTGTATACGTATATCTAATATTTAGATATTTTATTTATATTTTCCCCACTAATTCTCACCACTTGTTTCTTTGTCAGTCTCGGTTCTGGCGTAGTCGCACATGCCTTAGCTGCGTGTGCGTGTTCAAGGGCGTGCCAAATGGAAACGTGTCGGAAAGGATAAACTACCTACCGGCGCGCTCGTGTTTTGCTTTATCGTGGGGACAGAAAAACAAGCCCAAATAAGCAACCACACGTTAAAAAACAATCCCCAAAAAAGCGCAGCCTACGAATCACGAATTTTGCGTTTTTTTTTTTTGCATGCGATAACTAATTGTGCCGTTAAAGGAAACTTTTGTTAACTCGTTTTTATTACGTTAACTTTGACAGCCCTTATATGACGACACCATGTATACTGTGCGTATATTGTTCATATGCTAAGTGTTTTTAGCTAACATCAACCTTGTTTCTGTCCTTTACTCAGAAATCTTAGCTATGCTACATGCCTAAAAGTCACTCTACTGTCAAAGTGGGTCAAACAGGAGCCCTCTTAAAGCCTTTACGACCCCATGTTGAGTCACGGCGCGCCAGCCGACACATTTGCCGACAAGTTGTAAGCCGCTTTGTTTATTCTGCGTCCTGCGTTAATGTTTCTCATTGCATTAAACAACATAAACCCTAATGGCGTTAGCTTCTGTGGCCCGAGGCGCTAATATCCTCATAACCTCAGCAGACGTCTGACTACCGCGTGTGCTATAATTAACTTGCACTTTCACACCGTAAATGTATAAGAAAGGACTTGTGTTGGGTTTAAAATGCATCATCCTTTCCAAGCGTTTGCTTAATGACTGCATGGAGGCGCTCGCTTACTCTTTTCCAGAACATCACCACAAGGCAGCCTGCGGCGACCGCTTTGTTTAACGCGGTTAGCGTCATTTTGTCCTTCACTTCTTTTAAGTGCCTTAAAGGCTGTGTGCTACAAACTTTTGCATCCAAGTGCTAGCTGAGTGGCTAACTAGAAGGGAAAAGAAACAAATTAGAATGATGTCACTCGCTAGGCCGTCTTCTGGAAGAAATTAGTCGCAAATTCTCGAGTGCAGGCAAGCTTGGACTGGACAAGACAAAGGCTGCGTTCATGCTTGGAGTTCAGTACTTTGATCTTGACCCAAATAATCAACCATACATAAGGGGTGGGGCACAAAGATGTTATGTTTTGGCAACAATAACATCATAACACAACGATTATGCGAGAATAAAACATTTTTGTAGAAAACATCTGCAATACTTAAGGATATCCCAGCAGGCGCAAGACATTGATACAACGTTGATTGTACATACATGTCTTTTAAAACTGACTTTGAAACAACGTTGCAAAACGGTTGTCTTTGTAAATTGAGACACTGTTGATGTCTAACGTTGGATCCACGCTGTTGGTTGGGAAAATTACCAAAATTCTATGTTCAAATCAACGTCAGAACCCGACATTGATTACACGTCGTCAAAAAGCATGTTGTTTCAACGTTGTATTTGTGTTGTAGAATATTGGCTGGAAAATGACCAAAATACAATGGTCAAATCAACCATTGAATAAACGTTGTCAAAAAGCATGTTGTTTCAACGTCGTATTTGTGTTGTAGAATATTGGCTGGAAAATGACCAAAATTCAATGTTCAAATCAACGTCAGAACCTGACATTGAATAAACGTTGTCAAAAAATGTTGTTTCAACATATTTGTGTTGTAGAATATTGGTTGAGAAATCACCAAAATTCAACAGTCAAATCAACGTCAGAAACCGACATTGATTAAACGTATTTGTGTTGTAGAATATTGGCTGGGAAATTACCTAAATTCAACGGTCAAATCAACGTCAGAACCCGACATTGATTAAACGTTGTCAAAAAGCATGTTGCTTCAACGTTGTATTTGTGCTGTAGAATATTGACTGGGAAATGACCAAATTTCAATGTTCAAATCAACGTCAGAACCTGACATTGATTAAAGGTCGTCAAAAAGCATGTTGTTTCAACGTTGTATTTGTGTTGTAGAATATTGGCTAGGAAATGACCAAAATTCAACGGTCAAATCAACCTCAGAACCCGACATTGATTAAACGTCGTTAAAAAGCATGTTGTTTCAACGTTGTATTTTTGTTGTAGAATATTGGCTGGGAAATTACCAAAATTCAACGGTCAAATCAATGTCAGAACCTGACATTGAACAAACGTCGTCAAAAAGCATGTTGATCCAACGTTGTATTTGTGTTGTAGAATATTGGTTGGGAAATGACCAAAATTCAATGTTCAAATCAACGTCACAACCTGACATTGAATAAACGTCATCAAAAAGCATGTTGTTTCAACGTTGTAATTGTATTGTAGAGTAATGGCTAGGAAATGACCAAAATTCAATGGTCAAATCAACGTCACAAACTGACATTGAATAAACGTCATCAAAAAGCATGTTGTTTCAACGTTGTATTTGTGTTGTAGAATATTGGCTGGGAAATGACCAAAATTCAACGGTCAAATCAACGTCAGAACCCGACATTGATTAAACGTCGTCAAAAAACATGTTCCAACGTTAGGTTTGAGTTGCTCAACATCAGGACCTAATTCAACAAGTTCTCAACGTTGTTTCAATGTCTTGTGCCTGCTGGGATCTAAAAGGATTAGAAAACACGTAGAAACACACCCCTTGTAGTATCGTGAGCGATAATGCGATATGTCGGGGGGA
This sequence comes from Nerophis lumbriciformis, assembly GCF_033978685.3. NCBI lineage: Eukaryota > Metazoa > Chordata > Actinopteri > Syngnathiformes > Syngnathidae > Nerophis > Nerophis lumbriciformis. The sequence goes on along the minus strand of NC_084558.2, from coordinate 43,761,334 downwards.
AAAAATCGCTTACACGATGTTACTTGAACTTTTTTTTACCTCCACCAGAAGGTCATCTAATTGTTGCCTTTTGTTCGTCTGTCAGATTAGTTACTTAGTCATTACATTAGTCATTTTTATTTTTATTCTTATTGTAATATGTTTCTATTTTGTTTCCATTTATACCCCCATTATTTACTTTTTACTTTTTAAATTCGATCTCAATTCTGTACACTGCTGCTGGAATTTTAATTTTCCTGAGAGAACTCTCCTGAAGGAATCAATAAAGTACTATCTATCTATCTATCTATCTATCTATCTATCTATCTATCTATCTATCTATCTATCTATCTATCTATCTATCTATCTATCCATCTATCTATCCATCTATTAAACTTTAATCTGATCTGAATCATTTCTAGTCCCTTACCTTATGTTTATGTTACAAGCTTCAAGTTAGTTAGCAACATAGCTCAAAAAGTTATTGGTTTCATTAGACTTTCAGGGAATTCCAGAAATGGAACCATTGATTACATTTTGGGGCTGAACCAGATAATTTATACTACCGGTACATTATTTTCCGTTCACGTAACAAGCCTCAACAACTGTGTGACAAAGACAGTGGAAACTGACAAGAGGGTTCACTCCGTTTCTTTCATTCCGTTACGGGTCGATTTTCATGTAACTTTCAGGAAACGCCAGAAATTAGATAAGGAACAAGTGGTCACAATTTTGGGGCTAATCCAGATAATTTCTTCGACGTTACCTTACTTTTACGTTATAAGCTTCAACTTCGGTGTGTGCGGACAAAGTAGCTCCAAATGTCGTGGGCACATTTGAATAAAGCTTTCAGAAATAGGAACAAGAAATTACTTACGGGGGGTGATCCCGATACCCGTCTGGATTCAAGACTTATTTAATATTGGTAGATAGAGACTAGCAAATGTCTGAATGCTTCTAGTTTTAATTATGCTATCTTTAACAGCTATTATGTTAAAATGTTTCTAAAAATGCATTGTAAAACTCTTGAAAAATACTGTTTGAACTGTAGTGTTGGATTCGACCTAACCTAACAATATTTTCAAAGCATTTCAAATGATTGTGAAATGTGCATAGCAGGCCAGTAGTTGGCGACATCATGTACTAAATGGTATTCCTTTGACACATGGCAGAAACATGTGTTGACACTTTTTAAGTCAAAAACTTGTCATGTCAGCAGTCCCCGAAGCTGGTTTTCATCGTGCAATGACGTGGTCTACCCTGGATCCAGCAGACAAGTGTAATTATAGCATGTGCGTCCAAAAAGAGAAGGTCTGCTTCAAAGTCAAGAGTGCCGCATTGTTTCTGGAACTCGACATGACTCGCAGGCCACAGTCTTTTCCCAAAGTTCGACGAAGGCCAATGGCGACATAGAGATGGTCCAATCCGCTGAGGCTAAATTTTGGGGCTGAACCAGATCATTTATACTACGTTATCTTCCGTTCACGTAACAAACCTCAACAACTGTGACAAAGACAGTGGAAACTGACAAGATGGTTCACTCCGTTTCTTTCATTCCGTTACGGGTGGATTTTCATTTAACTTTTGGGAAATGCCATAAACCGGATAAGGAACACGTGGTCACAATTTTTGGACTAATCTAGATAATTTCTTCGACGTTACCTTACTTTTATGTTATAAGCTTCAACTTCGGTGTGTGTGGACAAAGTAGCTCCAAATGTCGTGGGCACATTTGAATAAAGCTTTCAGAAATAGGAACAAGAAATTACTTACGGGGGGTGATCCCGATACCCGTCTGGATTCAAGACTTATTTAATATTGGTAGATACGGACTAGCAAACGTCTGAATGCTTCTAGTTTTAATTATGCTATCTTTAACAGCTGTTATGTTAAAATGTTTCTAAAAATGCATTGTAAAACTCTTGAAAAATACTGTTTGAACTGTAGCGTTGGATTCGACCTAACAATATTTTCAAAACATTTCAAATTATTGTGAAATGTCCATAGCAGACCAGTAGTTGGCGACATCATGTACTAAATTGTATTCCTTTGACACATGGCAGAAACATGTGTTGACACTTTTTAAGTCAAAAACTTGTCATGTCAGCAGTCCCCGAAGCTGGTTTTCATCGTGCTATGACGTGGTCCACCTTGGATCCAGCAGACAAGTGTAATTATAGCATGTGCGTCCAAAGAGAGAAGGTCTGCTTCAAAGTCAAGAGTGCCGCATTGTTTCTGGAACTCGACGTGACTCGCAGGCCACAGTCTTTTCCCAAAGTTCGACGAAGGCCAATGGCGACATAGAGATGGTCCAATCCACTGCTTTACTTGGAGGCTGCTTATTATTATTTCTCCGTAGACCACGTCACGGCTCTATGGTTTTTATCTCAGTATCTACTTTTTAAACAAAAAAATCGTTCCAGGAACGGGACATCTGATTCTTGGGGAAAAACACGCTTTTGGGCAATAGTGAAAAATAAGAAGATACCACAAAACAGCAGTAGGAGAAATGATGGAAAGGAGGGAAAGTCGAGAGGAGATCCAAAGCCACGTCAGCGAGATTTAACAAATCCTTACAACTAACTTTACTCATGAGTTAATCTTACCAATTTGTACTCGGAGACAAGTAAAAACCCTAGTATTTGAAGTACCGTATTTTTCGGACTATAAGTCGCAGTTTTGTGCGATTTATATATGTTTTTTTCCTTCTTTATTATGCATTTTCGGCAGGTGCGACTTATACTCCGGTGCGACTTATACTCTGAAAAATACGGTAGTGTCATGTCTGTGTGATCATGTTTTTGTCTTAGTCATGTTTTATTTAGTTATTGGACTTTTTAGTTTCTGGCTTTTCACTCCCTTGTCTTGTTTCCATGATTACCCATTAGTTTCACTTGTTCCATGTTTGGACTCATTGTGCACTCTTGTTTGTCACCATAGCAACCATTAGTTTTCACCTGTCACATCACGCACCTGTTTCACGTTTTGAGTCACGCAACTGTTTTTGTTAATCATGTCTATAGTATTTAAGTTCATTGTTTTCAGTTTGTCGTTCTGACGACATCCCCATATTTATGCTTCTGCACACTCTCCACACCCTTATGATCCTTGCTGCTCTTTTTTCATGCCGGTTCCATGCCAAGTAAGTTTTTGTTTATTAAGCCACAGTTAGTGTTTTTTGTTGTTCATAGTTTTTGCCTTTGTGCAAGTGTTTGGTTTCATAGTTTGTTCTCCGCCTTTTGTTTACTTCCTTGTTTTGTATTTATAGTCTATAAATTAAAAATGTACTCACATTCCCGTCTCGCCCGAGCCAACTTTCCGTTGCATCCCGGAAAAGCAAACACCCAGGACCAAGTCATGACAGGTAGCAGAAATAAAATTCATTAAAAGAGATATTACTGTCTAAACCAGATCTGGGCAAATTAAGGCCCGGGGGCCGCATGTTGAGCTTTTCCATCTGGCCCACCAGACATTCCCAAATATATATTTTAGATCTTTAAAATGGAAAGTGTAGCTGCCATTATGATGTGCAGTGATGTTTTCAAATGACCGTAAGTCTTGAACTATACAAAGTATTTCAATGGTTGGAATCTGCGCCTTTGCATGATATACTAGTTACTGTGGTAATTTAATTACCGTATTTTTCGGAGTATAAGTCGCTCCGGAGTATAAGTCGCACCGGCCGAAAATGCATAATAAAGAAGCGAAAAAACATATATAAGTCGCATTTTTTGGGGAAATGTATTTGATAAAACCCAACACCAAGAATAGACATTTGAAAGGCAATTTAAAATGAATAAAGAATAGTGAACAACTGGCTGAATAAGTGTACGTTATATGAGGCATAAATAACCAACTGAGAACGTGCCTGGTATGTTAACGTAACATATTATGGTAAGAGTCATTCAAATAACTATAACATATAGAACATGCTATACGTTTACCAAACAATCTGTCACTCCTAATCGCTAAATCCCATGAAATCTTATACGTCTAGTCTCTTACGTTAATGAGATAAATAATATTATTAGATATTTTACGGTAATGTGTTAATAATTTCATACTTTTGAGGCCAAACTATGAAAAAAAACTGCAACTTATAGTCCGGTAGTTACTATGGTAATCTAAGTCACAGCAGCTCAGACGAGGCACCAAGCAATGTGGGTGGGGAGCGTTTCCACAAAGTGGAACAGAATGGGACCGACGCGGAAAGAGATTTTTACAACAAATTTCTAAAGCTTAGTGATGTATCAGATATATCAGATTGTAGGTGGGGGTTTTTTTCTTCATATTTCGCTTTTTGTTGTGTTTCGCTTGATTGGAAAAATATGTCGATCGAGAGGGGGTGTGACGTTCATATGTTGTCAATATTCAGTCTTTTATCGTTCATAGTTAATATTGTAAATCTTGCATTCTTTATTTACATGTACATTCTCATTCAATATAATTCCATTTCGTTTTTTCAGGCGGTCTGTCATACTATTTTTGGCATTCAATCCGACATTATTGTGAAGTTTTGTGTTAGTGTTCCTAAAAATCAGATATACCGGCCCCCAGACAAATTTGTTTCTATAAATTTGGCCCGCCAAATCAAAATAATTGCCCAGGCCTGGTCTAAACGGTCATGTTTACTAATTCGGAAAATTGGCACTTAAAATGTTACTTGTCTGACATAACTGTTGCTTAAAGGGAACGTAGTTGGAAAAAACAACTTTTCTTACCTACTGGTACTGTTTTTTGTGAATTCAGGATTAGCATAAGTCCCCCAAATTTAAAATCAATTGCGGAGATATTCATAAAATAATCTTGCCTTACTTCACACTTCCTCCAAACAAGCCTAATTTGCCTAATTTGTGACGTTTTTCCCCAAGTGTGACGTCAGCGGATATCTCCATATATGGTAGGAATTTACCCAAAGAGCTTTGTGCGAGTCCGCCGTTGTAGTCAATAAGCTCCTTTTTTTCTCTCCCCTCTTGTTATGGGGCAGACGGGCTCGTGCGTGCGCATGCATCCTCCGCTGTTCCATCCATCCATCCATCCATCTTCTTCCGCTTATCCGAAGTCGGGTCGCGGGGGCAACAGCCTAAGCAGGGAAACCCAGACTTCCCTCTCGCCAGACACTTCGTCCAGCTCTTCCCGGGGGATCCCGAGGCGTTCCCAGGCCAGCCGGGAGACATAGTCTTCCCAACATGTCCTGGGTCTTCCCCGTGGCCTCCTACCGGTCGGACGTGCCCTAAACACCTCCCGAGGGAGGCGATCGGGTGGCATCCTGACCAGATGCCCGAACCACCTCATCTGGCTCCTCTCGATGTGGAGGAGCAGCGGCTTTACTTTGAGCTCCCCTCGGATGACAGAGCTTCTCACCCTATCTCTAAGGGAGAGCCCTGCCACCCGGCGGAAGAAACTAATTTCGGCCGCTTGTACCCGTGATCTTGTCCTTTTGGTCATAACCCAAAGCTCATGACCATAGGTGAGGATGGGAACGTAGATCGACCGGTAAATTGAGAGCTTTGCCTTCCGGCTCAGCTCCTTCTTCACCACAACGGATCGATACAGCGTTACTGAAGATGCCGCACCGATCCGCCTGTCGATCTCACGATCCACTCTTCCCTCACTCGTGAACAAGACTCCGAGGTACTTGAACTCCTCCACTTGGGGCAGGGTCTCCTCCCCAACCCGGAGATGGCACTCCACCCTTTCCCGGGTGAGAACCATGGACTCGGACTTGGAGGTGCTGATTCTCATCCCAGTCGCTTCACACTCGGCTGCGAACTGATCCAGCGAGAGCTGAAGATCTTGGCCAGATGAAGCCATCAGGACCACATCATCTGCAAAAAGCAGAGACCTGATCCTGCAGCCACCAAACCGGATCCCCTCAACGCCTTGACTGCGCCTAGAAATTCTGTCCATAAAAGTTATGAACAGAATCGGTGACAAAGGGCAGCCTTGGCGGAGTCCAACCCTCACTGGAAACGTGTCCGACTTACTGCCGGCAATGCGGACCAAGCTCTGACACTGATCATACAGGGAGCGGACCGCCAAAATCAGACAGTCCGATACCCCATACTCTCTGAGCACTCCCCACAGGACTTCCCGAGGGACACGGTCGAATGCCTTCTCCAAGTCCACAAAGCACATGTAGACTGGTTGGGCAAACTCTCATGCACCCTCAAGGACCCTGCCGAGAGTATAGAGCTGGTCCACAGTTCCACGACCAGGACGAAAACCACACTGTTCCTCCTGAATCTGAGGTTCGACTATCCGGCGTAGCCTCCTCTCCAGTACACCTGAGTAGACCTTAATGGGAAGGCTGAGGAGTGTGATCCCCCGATAGTTAGAACACACCCTCCGGTTCCCCTTCTTAAAGAGAGGAACCACCACCCCGGTCTGCCAATCCTCCGCTGTTGTCATTACTAATACAAAGTAGCGAGTAGTTCGAACTTATATCTGTCAGTAGACTCAATATGGAAGCACTAAAAACGACAACGTGGATGACGGGGAGAAGACAGAGAGTCAAAGGGGGGCCACGTAAATAAGACCGCCCACAAACGGCACATGTAGAGACGTCCTGTAAAACATTATCTAAGCAACATTTTGAGCAAAGAACCACCATTACATGTTACGTAGACCACAAGGAAGTGTTTTAAATGTAGGAAAGAAATCCATAAAAGACCCCTTTGAATGAATGAGTTAAGTTGCTAGTAGGGTAAAATTCCCGATGGTTAGTGTTACCATTTTAAATTATCATAAAACTGTGATTGATTACCACATTTGAATACACTCAAAACTCACGAGCGTGCTGATCGCTTGCTAGCGCGCTGATCGTTAGCTAGGAGCTAAATATAGTACAACTAAGAATATCATGTGCGTATTTTTTCTTCATTCAGAAATTTAATTTAGTTCAATGATTTGTGGCGCGTGATTGGATAATTTCGAGCATGTGCAACAATACTAAAACAATAATGATAACCATGATAATATCGGTCACGATAATTGGGATATATGGTTACATAACTTGAAAGTAAACATTCAGTATGGTAACGTTAAATATTTGTCAGGTCAGTGTGTTAAATGTGAGGCAGTTTAATTTCAGTTGTTGGGAACTTTTCACACTGCCCCAGTCGGTGTATCGTCATCATCATCATAGTAGCAATCATCTTTTTATGCTGTAAGATTTGAGTACTGAACGTCCACGGCTTTCCAAAGTATTTTTCACAAGATATGTATGCCTTCTTACGGCTTCTCATACGTAAATTACGTATGTACGTAAGCTAATACGTTGTCAGCTAATTTGGATAGCTAGCTTTAGCTGTCATTGAATGTATATTCCATCATAACAACAACATGATTGCAAATTATGTGTTGCTTCTCTTGGAGTGGCCGCCGTAAACACCATGAATTTTTTTAGGGCCGGTAAAAAAAATGATTACATAAACTTTGTGATTGTGAAAAATATACAAAATTGTCAAACAAATGTGTTTCTGTTAAACCGCTAATGGTAACGGAAGCTACTTGTTGTAGTTTTTGCTTTGAGAAGCGTGGCCGTGAGGAGGTTGCAAAGAGCACCTTGAACAAGTTATTTTTTATAAAGGAAGGGATTAGCAATAATTATTTGACAAAACTTTATGTGTAGGGTGAAATTTACAAAATTGCTATCTAAATGTAAGTAGTTTTGGCAACTAAACGTTACGTCAGGTTGTTCACCTTCAGATTGGAAACATTTGGTAATTGCAGTCAAGTATCACGCTCCATTTTGCACAAGTTCTCGATTAATCCACAATTGATTTCTCAGTTACTGGCATACTTGCCAACCTTGAGACCTCCAATTTCAGGAGGTGGGGGGTGGGTGCGGGGGGCGTGGTTGGGGCGTGGGCGTGGTTGGGGGCGTGGTTAAGAGGGGAGGAGTATATTTACAGCTAGAATTCACCAAGTCAAGTATGGATGGATGGATGGATGGATGGATGGAAGTATTTCATATATATATATATATATATATATATATATATATATATATATATATATATATATATATATATATATATATATATATATATATATATATACAGTACATACATATATATATACAGTACATACATATATATATATATATATATATATATATATATATATATATATATATATATATATCCCCGCGACCCTGAAGGGAATAAGCAGTAGTAAATGGATGGATGGATGGATGGATGGATGGATATATATATATATATATATATATATATAAGAAATAATTGACTTTCAGTGAATTCTAGCTATATATATATATATATATATATATATATATATATATATATATGTGTGTATATATATAAATAAAAGAAATACTTGAATTTCAGTGTTCATTTATTTACACATATACACACACATAACACTCATCTACTCATTGTTGAGTTAAGGGTTGAATTGTCCATCCTTGTTCTATTCTCTGTCACTATCTTTCTAACCATGCTGAACACTATGGCGTCACATTAGTGCCAAAAATCCAAGCGCATAAAAACTGTTATCGCGCGCTGATTCTCCACTTCGTGCGCGCGCGCAACACCCTTTTGCGCACGCGGAGAATCAGCGCGCGATAACAGTTTTTATGCGCTCAGATTTTTGGCACTAATGTGACGCCATACACGCGCGCGCAAAAGGGTGTCGCGCGCGCGCACGAAGTGGAGAATCAGCGCGCGATAACAGTTTTTATGCGCTCGGATTTTTGGCACTAATGTGACGGCATAGAACACCCTCTCTGATTATGCATTGCTGTGTGGCACGCACAAAAGTGCTTTCATCAAATGCACTAGATGGCAGTATTGTCCTGTTTAAGAGTGTCACAACATTGCTGTTTACGGCAGACGGACTGCTTTACTGTAGACGTTCTTTATATTGTGGGAAAGCGGACTCAGGTCCGCATGGAGCTGGAGGGGGCGTGGCCTCCAGCTCCGCCTGAATTTCGGGAGATTTTTGGGAGAAAATTTGTCCCGGGAGGTTTTCGGGAGAGGTGCTGAATTTCGGGAGTCTCCCGGAAAATCCGGGAGGGTTGGCAAGTATGGTTACTGGATTGCTCATTCTGTCCATTGCTAGTTATGCTAACTTGCTCGCTAGTTCAAATGTATACCCGCTCTGTACACTTGGAATTGGTTCCTATCCAAGAGTGACTGCGGTCAAAGATTGTTTATTTAACGTAAATAGTCACGTTCCAGGTGTGATAAAAAGGCCAGTTGCAGTGGATAGAAGCAGGCTTGGTAAAGGGAAGAGGAAATTGCTCTCAGCAGCAGGATTTCCCAGGAGTAAATCCCCAAGGAAATGGTGGTATGGGTGCTGTAGACCCAAATACCTGCATGGGATAAGTAAGGAGAAGGAGGAATAAACCCTTACCTGGATACAGCTGTTTGGTAGGGGTGCTGAGCTGGGCGTCTTTGGATACTCTGTAGGCCACATCGGGTCCTTGTGACGACCGCCGATGTGAGCAGAAGCCAGTCGTTTTCGTGACGCCCTCGGGCAAACTGGGAAAATCTAAAATCTTCAAGAGGTTGGCTGGTTCCGCTGCACAAAAAAGATAAATACAGAAGACGTCAGGTTAATTGTTTTAATTACGCCACTTGTGCTGTGAATAACTGAGGAGTGTCTTCGGAGAGCCCACTTCTGCTTTTTTGCTGACACAAGCACACTCCGCGGGAGATGTGTACAGTTGGAACACACCATTTGGGGTTTCACACGCAGCAAAAACACATCTTTTCATTCCGTTCCAGGCCACGCTCGGGCGACTGCGGCCGCCACCGTGCAATTAGCACACTTGCCGGCCGTAAGCAAACCACCGCCCAGCGTGCACACTGGGTCAACCTCACATGAAGTGACCCCGGACCGCACCCTGGCCTGCCAAAACCACGCAGCGCAAACAGCTGTTCCCACTGACACAGCGACACACACACACAAGCATTCAGCCTAATCTGGGCGGCGGGGACAAGATGTGGACAGACCAGGGCCAATGGGTTGTGTCTATTGGGACAGAGGGGGTTTCATGAGGAGGGTCAGCACACACTAACAACAGAAGGACTTTTACGGCAGGGATGCTGAACAAAAGCGGGAATGTCGTCGTCGTTTCTAAGGGAGACCTCATGACCGTCTCTTTTGGACACATGTACAGGTATAGCATTCCTTTTGTCGGCGGAATAAAGGACCACACACAGAAGAGGTCTTACCCACTGACGTGACCTCCAGCTGGATGCCGTCACACACGGATAACGTGCTGATCGATTTCAACAAAGACAGCCACAAAGGGAGACGGAACACACGTGAGACACTAAAGCTGGGCACAGAGTACTGGTTCACAACTATACATCATCTCCTGAGGACCTGCATTCTCTGCAGTGGACATTTGGGTTTTGCTTAAGAGGGCTGGAAAAACAAACCAACGTATGATGCTGCAGACTGTAGAACAGGGCAAGAACCATGCATAAGCAAGCAAGCTACCCTAAGACTCATTGACACAAGACTCAACCAGGTGGTTTAAGATAGACAGACATAGAGAAGGTACGTCAGAACACAAGAACTTCACACTTCTGACCTGATATTGTTGATATTTTGGATTCCAACTAAACTTACACCACCAAGACACTGCAAAAACTCAAATCTGAGATGTATTTCTAGATAAGAAACGGAATTGTGGCTATGGATGTTCTCATTCATCCAGGTCATTGTATTCTCAGGGCATTCCATCGATCGCAACTGGATTGGTTGGTTTGTCTTAGATGCCATTTTGCCTCTCAATCAAGTAGGCTTAATCACTCATAGACTTAGATTGGTCAAATGATCAGATCTAGTCTTAGACTTAGATTGGTCAGAACGAGTCTTAGATCTAGAATGGTCAGATGTAGTCTTAGACATCGATTGGTCAGATCTAGTCTAGCAGCTGGTGCCAAAACCCCAACTATTTATGCAGGAACTGATGAAAACAAAACCATCTTCGAAGACAAACCAACCATTTTAGTTGTGATCGATTGAATTCCCTGAGAGTATAAATGGAATAATGTTTTGGCAAATATTTTCTCGTTTTCTTGGCAAATTATTTTGCACATTTGAAAGAAAATATACCAGTTTTTCATCAAATATAGTAAAGAACCATTCTTCATTTCCTTTATTTGGAATCGGGTGGGATCATTTTTTTAACAAGAGATTTGACAAATGTGTTTGTTTCCAGAACAGAGTTGGGTTCAGTTTTGTAAAATACTCATTCTTTATCCTTTCCTTTTCTGAAAGTTAGTAACTACTGTCCAACGTTCTGGTACCCTTCTGTTGTGGTGCCAACAGAATCACCTAAAAGGTAGAAGTACTGATAGATGACATAGGCTCATAACATGCAACTCAAGGTATTTCAAGCATTATTTTGATATAATTTTGATAGCTTATGAAAACCTCGAATCGACAATCTCAGTAAATTTTAACCCCCGATCATCAAAATTAATACAAATATAGGCTTGACATATCTCACTCTGCATGTAGTGAATTAATATCACATTGGTTTTACATTTGAAGTTCAATTGAACGTTATTCAAATTTTTGGAGTCTCACCTGAGACACTGCAGTCCAGTCGGTGGACAGGAAATCGTCACATTTGTGTGTAACAATGGGCCTTTTAACAAACAAACTACTGTAAAATTACGATGCATAGATGTACAAATAAGCCTTCCAAAATCTTACAGTGGCAAACTAAACTAAACTGTTTTGCCTTATAGAAACCTGGCTATGGAAACCAACATAATCCAAAACATTACACATTTCTAGAATTCTTTGTTAAAGTGCGGTATGCAATGACTTAAACCCGAGTGTTCCTCCTCTGACTTTACAACTGTGCTGGCTAAGATCGGAGCGTCTGAGATTCCAAACCACAAAAAGGTCAAACATTCAGTACATCACATTTTTTTATACAAACAGCACAAAGTTCTAGAGAAGTAAACTAAAGTTGGATCAGTTCGGAGCGGCGTGACCTCCTAATCAGGCTGCTCTCATCTCTCGCTCCGTTCTGAGCCAGCCCACACTTCCTGTCTCGGAGGAAGACCGTTATCCAAACTCTCTAATTGTGCTTCAGTGCCGGGAGACACGTTTGGCCCCGACGCTGACGAGGGATTTGTTGGACGGATCTGAGCACCGCGCCCTTTGGCGTCGTCCGGCGTGACTCGGGTATTCTTGGAGGTGTAGACACTTCACCTGTGATCAGGTTAAGTACCGCCATGAAAAGTTGGCTTTGTCTGTCATCAGCCACAATGAGGAGAGTGACAGTAACCACACCCCCCGCCCACTGGGAAAACTGTTGGGAATGAGGAGGGGGATCATCTTTGTTGACAGATTCACATCCGTTACAAACCATAGCGTTGTCACTAATGAAAATCAATGGTATGGAATACTATATCATGGTGGAACAATACATTTAATAAAGCATATGTTGAACATAGATATCCCTGCGGAATTCTCCTCCTAATCCATCCAAATCCATGGAAAGCGTCGATAACATCTGTTGCAGACCATTTGCAGGGCTCGAATTTAACCACGGCAAGTGCCGCGACCGCCCTCGTCATTTGCCGAAATGCCCTAAAAAAATTGAACATGGCAAGAACATGCCGTGACCGCCCTTGACTTTTTACTTGTTAATGGACGAGGGATGTAACAATAAACGGTATAATGATAAATAGCGATAAAATTCCAGACGTTTAATAATACCGTCTAATTTTTTAATTACCGAAAAAACGTAATTTATTAATGCATTTTGGGCAACAGGAAGTCAGACGCATGCGCACTAGCGTCGTTTGGCTTGATAATCATGCCGGACTAACTATACAGACTTTGCTCAGGAGATTTCCTCTAAACGGAGCCAAGCGCTTGGTTTAATGTCATTTTCCCTCGCTTACCGCCGTGCGTTGAAGAGCGAACTGCTGTGTTTAGATGGAGACAGGTGTGGACAATATTGTCCCCACACTAAAAGTATACAGCAAAGGAGAAAAACTATTTGATGTTGCTTTTATTTTCTCAATACGGCGTCCATCAGCTGCTGTGACTGAGAGTTAATGAGGTGAGGAAACATGCAGCAGGCGATGTGTCGTGAACGTTGTCACAACTTGTTTATAAAGTCTTTACTTTGTTTACTGCGATGTTCACTCGTCCTTTATTGAACTGTAAACTGTATCAGTGTTCAAATAACATCAATACTAGCTATAATGTTTTGTCATCTCATCGAATTGAACGCATGCTGGGAAGATTGTGTATTCGATGTGTGAGGTGTCACTCGTGTTTAGAGAAGAACAAAGCTTGTTTATTAGACTTCATCTTCATTAGCCAAATTGCTTTGTGGTTTTTTTTATATATCAAAAAGTAAACGCCATGTTTTTATTTTACATTATTCGTGTTTTTTTCATGTCACAAAAGTATGACTGCCAAAACCATTCATGTGAAATAGCATTTTGTTAATGTTTTATTGTGTATACGACATATTTCTGCTCAAACTCTTAATGGATCTGTCCCGATACAGCATCTACATGTACATATAAATGTCCATAACTTAAAAAAATAAATAAATTGAAAAAACTCCCATCCATCCATCCATTTTCTACCGCTTGTCCCTTCCTGGGTCGCGGGGGGGGTGCTGGAGGCTATCTCAGCTTCCTCTATCAAAATGTAAAAATAGAGATAAAAGCATCATGTAATGACAAAAAGCTGACAAGTTGATATTATTAAAGAATTTAAAAAAACTAATATTTTTTCTTTACATATATGGATAACGTTTATTTATAGCCTCTTTATTAGACGTTGCAAATGACATGATGGTATTATGTTCACACCCCAACACTGCTTTACCTAATAATCAGTAATCATGATTTCAAAATTGATAACAATAATCTTAATTATTACTTTGGCCATAATTGGCAGCCCTAGCTCTCATACATGAACACTATTTTTATCTATATGGACAAAAAGTGCAGTTATGTCTTATGGCCATCAGGTGCCATAATTCAACATTCTTATACTGTATGTATAAAAAAAATAATGTTTTCCTTGGTGTCCTAAAATATGAGCCCTCCTTTAAGGCAACACTTGCCTTGACCTTAAAAAGTACAAATTTGAGGCCTGCATTTGTCACTCATCCAATGTGGAAATCAATTCAGCAAATATCTTATGTGGTAATTTAAATAATCAATAAGACACCAGAACTAATCAAGCCCTGAGCGTTAATAAATCAAAGAACTGAAGCAAAAGTAAAATAAACTTTTAATGATGCAGCAAATATATTCTTCTCAGCTGGGACAAGACATTGAACCAATGCTGAGAACTTGTTGAATTAGGTCCTGACGTTGAGCAACTCAAATATAACGTTTAAACAACATGCTTTTTGAAAACGTTTAACCAATGTTGGGTTCTGACATTGATTTCGACCACTTCTAACCAATACTCTACAACACAAATACGTTTAAACAACATGCTTTTTGACAACGTTTATTCAATGTCAGGTTGTGACATTGATTCGAACATTGAAATTTGGTCATTTTCCAACCAATATTCTACAACACAAATACAACGTTGAAACAACATGTTTTTTGACAACGTTTATTCCAATGTCAGGTTGTGACGTTGATTTGACCGTTGAAATTTTGCAATGTCCCACTCAACAACGTGGATCCAACGTTAGACACCCAATGTCATCTCAATTTACAAATACGACTATTTTGCAACGTTGTTTCAAAGGACATGCACGTATAATCAGCGTTGTATCAATGTCTTGTGCCTGCTGGGTTATTGAGGCAATGTGCTGCTACAAATATCGTATTCTAGCCTCTAAAGGCTTAGTGGCCACATGTGTGGACAGCACCTTTTAGCTCTTATTTCCAAAATTGTGTACACTACTGAATTGGGGTCTTATGGCCACTTATGTGGACACTTATACTGCCATCTGGTGGTGTCAGAAGAGTATAACATACAATGGAATTTGGGGAAAAAAAGTGTTAAAATAAGAATTAGCATGTCACTACACATGAAGTACACGTTTGTGTACTTATGGACTAAGTACATCATATCAAAAGATGATTCTTAGTTTTTATTCTAATTAGGGTCCAATAAGCCCAAATAGCAAAGAGAAATTTAAAAAAGCATGTAAACAAACAGCTTGGGCCCTAAGATGTTAAATTATCATAGAACAAAAATAATAAATGCTACAATGTTGGATACACAATTTGGAGTTTTGAATAATGCTGTGTTTTTTTAATTTTTTTAAATTAATTTATTGTTTCTTTTTTTTAACAGTGGGATCACAGTGACGTCAACGTGTGCCAGACGTACTTATATGGACCAGTATAGACTTGGATTGACATTACTACATGTTAGCAAGGTAGAGAGGCAAGGTCAGTAAGCTGGAGGGAGCGGGGCATGGTAGGGTTAATTTGCCTCTAAAAAAGACTTCTAACGAAGTCATTATTATAGCCCTTAACCACACTTGTGATTAAGGACTATATAAATAAACTTTGATTGATTGAATTATTTAATTTTAGACTGCAACTTCATTTTAGGGTGGCACATCACATAATTCTAATGTGGCCTGTCACATTATTTTATGTGGTCCGACACGTCATTTTATTGTGGACTGCCCCATAATTTTAATGTGGCATGCCATATAATTATTTTGTCGCGGCCATTTAATGTGGTCTGCCACATTATTTTATTTTAGACCGCTAAGTCATACTAAAGTGGCCCGTCCCATAATTTAAGGAAGCACGCCAAATGATTCTAATGTGCCCCGCCATTTCATGTGGTCCGCCACGTCATTATAGTCCTTGACCACACTTGTGATTAAGGGCTTTATAAATAAACTTTGATTGATTTTATTTTGGGCGGCCACATCATTTTAAATTGGCCCGTACCATAATTTTAGAGTGGCACATCACATAAGTCTAACGTGGCCCGCCACATTATTTTATGTGGTCTGCCACTGCATTAATGTGGCCCGACACGTCATTTTTTTGTGGACATGCCACTTAATTTTAAAGTGGCCCGTTTTAGGGTAGCACAACACATAAGTCTAATGTGGCCCGCCACATTATTTTATTTGGCTTCCGCTTCATTAGGTAGCCCATCCCATAATTTTAGGGTGGCACATCACATAATTGTAACGTGGCATGCCACATTATTTTATGTGGTCCGCCACATCATTATCGTGGCCCGACACGTCATTTTATCGTGGAATGTCACTTAATTTTAAAGTGGCCCGTCCCAAAATTTTAGGGTGATCCAACACATAAGTCTAATGTGGCCCGCCACGTTATTTTATTTGGCTTCCGCTTCATTAATGTGGCCCATCTCATAATTTTAGGCTGACACGTCATTTTATTGTGGACTGCCACTTATTTTTAATGTTGCCCGTCCCATAATTTTAGGGTGGCACATCACATAAGTCTAATGTGGCCCGCCGCATTATTTTATGTGGCTGCCACATCATTGATGTGGCCTGACACGTCATTTTATTGTGGAATGTCACTTTATTTTAAAGTGGCCCGTCCCTAAATTTTAGGGTGGCACAACACATAAGTCTAATGTGGCCCGCCACATTATTTTATGTGGTCCGCCACATCATTCGTGTGGCCCGACACGTCATTTTATTATGGAACGTCACTTAATTTTAAAATGGCCCATCCCAAAATTTTAGGGTGACACAACACATAAGGCTAATGTAGCCCGCCACATTATTTTATTTGGCTGCCGATTCATTAAGTTGGCCCATCCCATAATTTTAGGGTGGCACATCACATGAGTCTAATGTGGCCAGACACGTCATTTTATTGTGCACTGCCACTTATTTTTAATGTTGCCCGTCCCATAATTTTAGGGTGGCACATCACATAAGTCTAATGTGGCCCGCCACATTATTTTACGTGGTCCGCCACATCATTCGTGTGGCCTGACACGTCATTTTATTATGGAATGTCACTTAATTTTAAAATGGCCCATTCCATAATTTTAGGGTGGCACATCACATAAGTCTAATGTGGCCCGCCACATTATTTTACGTGGTCCGCCACATCATTAATGTGGCCTGACACATCATTTTATTATGGAATGTCACTTAATTTTGAAGTGGCCCATCCCAAAATTTTAGAGTGACACAACACATAAGGCTAATGTGGCCCGCCACATTATTTTATTTGGCTTCCGCCCATCCCATAATTTTAGGGTGGCACATCACATGAGTCTAATGGGGCCCGACACGTCATTTTATTGTGCACTGCCACTTATTTTTAATGTTGCCCGTCCCATAATTTTAGGGTGGCACATCACATAAGTCTAATGTGGCCCGCCACATTATTTTATGTGGTCCGCCACATTATTAATGTGGCCTGACACGTCATTTTATTATGGAATGTCACTTAATTTTAATCTGGCCCATCCCAAAATTTTAGGGTGACACAACACATAAGGCTAATGTGGCCCGCCACATTATTTTATTTGGCTTCCGCTTCATTAAATTGGCCCATCCCATAATTTTAGGGTGGCACAACACATAAGTCTAATGTGGCCCGCCACATTATTTTATTTGGCTTGTGCTTCATTAAGGTGGCCCATCCCATAATTTTAGGCTGGCACATCACATGAGTCTAACGTGGCCCGCCACATTATTTTGTGTGGTCCGACACGTCATTTTATTGTGGACTGCCACTTAATTTTAACGTAGCCCGTCCCATCATTTTAACCTGGCACGCTTGTGGTCTGCTACATCATTCGTGTGACCCACCATATCATTTTATCGTGGACCTCCACATCATTTTAACTTGGCCCGTCCCATAATTCTAATGTGGGCCCCCACGTTAATTTATATGGTCTGCTACATCATTTTTTATAGTCTTCCTCGCCATTTTTAAGGTGGTGCTCCACGTCATTCATGTGGACGGCCGCTTCTTTTTAAAGCGTCCCAAAACATCATTTATGTGGCCTGCGTAAGGCTGGAAATTAAAAAAAAAAGAAGCCCTTTCTGGTTAAACGTATTTGCTCTGTCAGTTTTGACAATTGCACAAGTAGTACACTTGATGTTCCAAGCCTTATTCCAAGTGTATATTCTTATGAATAATTCACTGTTCCATGTGGCCCTCTGAAGGCAGCCATAATTGCCACATGGCCCTCAATGAAAATGAGTTGGACCCCCCCTGGTCTAAGGAAATAGAGAGTGGTGGTGTAGACTAGCGAGGGTCTAAGAGCGGCGGTCGTCGGTGCTTCAAATGTTTTAGTAGCCAGCAGGCAGACGTCGCCTGCAGCTTCCATGCATTCTTTAAGCAGATTTTCTGCCTTTTAAGGCGGCAAGTGCGCACGCGGCCGCCGGCGACACGTTAACAACCTCGGTCTGGAGAATGTATCTAAATAAACGGCGCACTAATCCCGTGACGATAAGCATTTTTCGGAGCAGGAAACAATCCATCAAGCCCTTCAGTGCTCCACAATCCTGCTTTACCGTCTTCTATTGCAATCAGGGCTTTGTTTTTTCATCCCTGCAGATCCGAGGGCCCCTGGGCGAGGTCACGCGGAGGTGAGCCAAGCGGAGAAGGTGTGACCACAAACACAACGACGCGCTTCTCTGTCGAGGGGACCACCGAAGAGAAGGCCGGCGAGACACACGCCGTCATTCACGGGATTCCGTTGTGGAGGAAGCCGCCGACGACCACATCCGAACCGCAGGTACGGACCTCAATCGCACCTTGTTAGGCCGACGTGTTTACACACCTGGCCTCACATCCGAGAGGTTTCCCCTGGCGTGCACGCTTGGTGTTTATTCGCCACTTATGTACTCATTCATGTACTCATTCATGTACTCGTCATTTATGTACTCATTCATGCTAAATAGCAACTCTTGAGCTCCAGTCCGACTTTAACCCGACATAATCCTCCACTCGCGCTTCTTTGAAGATTGGTCGCGACAAACCCCTGCTTCCCTAGTAGGCGGCCTTGGTTCTCGTACGTATCATTATTTTATGTGGTCCGACACATCATTAATGTGGCCCGACATATAATTTTATGTGGTCTGCCACATAATTTTATTTTACCCGCCATATCATTTTATTGTGGCCTGCCACATTATTTTATTTTGGACCGCTAAGTCATACTAAAGTGGCCCGTCCCATAATTTTAAAAGCGCCACATGAGGTCTGCCACATCATTTCATGTGGTCCGCCACATCATTATAGCCCTTGTCATTATAGCCCTTAATCACAAGTGTGGTTAAGGGCTATAATGACAATAATCATATTAACTTTGATTGATTGATTGATTTTATTTTGGACCGTCACTTCATTTTAAATTGGCCCGTCCCATAATTTTAGGGTCGCACATCACATAAGTCTAACGTGGTCTGCCACATCATTTCATTTGGTCCGCCACATCATTTCACGTGGTCCGCCACGTCATTTCATGTGGTCCGCCACGTCATTATAGCCCTTAACCACACTTGTAAATAAGGGCTATATAAATAAAGTTTGATTGATTGATTTTTTTTTGGACTGCCACTTCATTTAAAATTGGCCCGTTCCATAATTTTAGGGTGGCACATCACATAAGTCCAACGTGGCCCGCCACATTATTTTACGTGGCTGCCACGCCATTAATGTGACCTGACACGTCATTTTATTGAGGACTGTCACTTAATTTAATTCGTCCCGTCCCATAATTTTAGGGTGGCACATCACATAAGTCTAATGTGGCACGCCACCTTATTTTACGTTGCTGCCACATCATTAATGTGGCCCGACAGGTAATTTTATTGTGGACTCCCACTTAATTTTAAAATGGCCCGTCCCATAATTTTAGGGTGGCGCATCACATGAGTCTGAAGTAGACTGCCACATTATTTAAGTGGCCCGACTCGTCATTTTGTTGTGGACTGTCACATTATTTAAAAGTGGCCCGTCCCATAATTTTAGGGTGGCACATCACATAAGTCTAACGTGGCCCACCACCTTATTTAAGTGGCCCGACACGTCATTAATGTGGCCCGACAGGTCATTTTATTGTGGACTGCCACTTAATTTTAAAATGGCCCATCCCATAATTTTAGGGTGGCACATCACATAAGTCTAATGTGGCACGCCACCTTATTTTACATTGCTGCCACATCATTAATGTGGCCCGACAAGTAATTTTATTGTGGACTCCCACTTAATTTTAAAATGGCCCGTCCCATAATTTTAGGGTGGCACATCACATGAGTCTGAAGTAGCCTGCCACATTATTTAAGTGGCCCGACTCGTCATTTTGTTGTGGACTGTCACATTATTTAAAAGTGGCCCGTCCCATACCATAATTTTAGGGTGGCACATCACATAAGTCTAACGTGGCCCACCACCTTATTTAAGTGGCCCGACACGTCATTAATGTGGCCCGACAGGTCATTTTATTGTGGACTGCCACTTAATTTTAAAATGGCCCGTCCCATAATTTTAGGGTGGCACATCACATAAGTCTAAAGTGGCCTGCCACATTATTTAAGTGGCTAGACACGTCATTTTATCGTGGACTGCCACTTAATTTAATTCGGCCTGTCCCATAATTTTAGGTTGGCACATCACATAAGTGTAATGTGGCCTGACGCATTATTTTACGTGGCTGCCACGTCATTAATGTGGCCCGACACGTAATTTTTATGTGGACTGCCACTTAATTTTAAAATGGCCCGTCCCATAATTTTAGAGTTGCTCGATAAAACTTTTTCACTTCCGATATGATATCAATATTGAAGCCTTGGGTATTGGTCAATGCCAATATTAATCCAATATGATGTCAGACAGAATCACCATACATATTTTTTATATTTTGTAGTGAAATTACTCTGAGAATAGGTATAAAAAATAACTCCTTGTTTCTTGCGTCGTACAAAGAAAGCACTACTGAGTCAAATTCCTTGTATGTTGTGGTCATTTGGCTTTTTGACGACAATTCATAAAGTTAAGCTCACGACGCAGTAATTTGAATGGTGCGGACACGTTTGTTACTGGACATTTTCTAAGACGCTTCTGCTTTGGACACTTTAAGTAATCATTTAATACTTGTATTATGCCGGGAGGGCGGGGGTGCTTGTGAACATGTGGTTTAGCTTCATTGTTTTCTTTAACGTTAACAAGGATACCATGTAATGCAGAAGTGGACTTATAACCATTTTACAGACTAATGATACTATTTATAGTCACGGTGGAGAGTGGGGAGGCACCAAATATTTTCCTTCTTTCTGAATAAAAATAATTGAGACACACTGAATTAAGGACATTTATTACATGTGTCTAGCTTGTTTGCTATTGTGTGCTTAGCTGTTGTGAAGCTACTAGCTCCTATGGTTACCTTTTTGTAAACGATTCGACCAACATACAAGAAAAGACGCAACTCGTGTGCTTATCGGAGGACATTTTGATGTTCACCGCAGGCCGGCTCGTGTCAGAGATCTATGTTTTTTTCTGCCGATATCGCACCTGTATCGCAACACAAATGTCAACAGCATTCGACTTCTTATGTTGTGCCGGGGCTAAGTCATAGGTCCGATTTCTTGATATTCACTCCCGAGCGGATCTTTACAATGTTTTTTCCAAAAAGATGGTTTCTCTCCATTCACGTTCATGATTTATATTCACAAGCCAGCGTTCCAGTCCTTTGAGTTCCACTTATTCCACCTTTCTCTGAACAGTAGTTTGAGATCCATAATCCTGGCCTCGGCCCCGCGCCAGGTCTGTGGTGGATCCCCTTCCCATTCCCCCCCTCCCCCCCCCGCACACACTGTGGCTCACCATCCTCAGGGACCCTTCAGACGGCACCACTGCTTTGACAGGAGGGGGCTGGAACAGTGAATTAGGAGGTGTTTTTTTTTTTGTACGGAGGGTGGGGGGAGATTAACATTCTTCCCTCTTTCACTGCCCCTCTCCTCCCTTCCCTCATCGCTTCTTCTCGAAGTGAGGCCGGCGGCGGACTCTTCCAGTAGGCACATGCTTGACCTGGCGCCGAGGACAAGCAGTAATTAGCAGCCAGAGAGAGAACCCGACCCCTCCTGGAAACCAAGAATGCCCGATGAAAGATCCCCCCCCGACCCCCTTTTTTTTCTATATTTCAGCTGATTGTCCTAAAAGCCTCTGACTTTTCACTTGAAAATGACACCATGCTATATTATCAAACCAGTAGTAGGTCCTAAGTCTAGTCCAAGGGGCCTTCAGTGAGTTCCAGGCTAAGGATGGCGAGATGAAGCAGGGCCCTAGGTTACACTTACCCTATTTTTCGGACTATAAGGCGCGCTTAAAATCGACAGAGCGCCTTCCCCTGTGGTAAATTTTAAATGTGCTTTATAAATAAAGTTGATTTGATTTGATTTGATTTATGTACGTATTAAAATCTTACTACCAACCTCCAAGCAACAAGTATGACCAGTAGATGGCAGTCACACATACGATCTATGTGTGCTGACGCCTGTTGAGTCGATGTCAGTGGATTATCCATCTTTGGTAAAGGTTGCAGTCAAGAAGCGCCTTCTTTTTCTCTATCCTCTCATTGTTGGGCATTCCTCCTACGCTGTTGCCATTTTTAATACATATTAGTAGCGTGCAGTTCACACGTATATCTGTCAGCGGACTCGCTACGGGAGCGCTAAAAACTACCGCTACAGCAAAGATGAAGTGGAGCCCCGTAAATAAGAAACGGTTCAGAAAGCGACTTGAAGACGGTCAGTAAAACATGACCAAAGAACCACCATCACATGTTATGTAGACCAGTGTTTTTCAACCACTGTGCCGAGGCACACTAGTGTGCCGTGAGATACAGTCTGGTGTGCCGTGAGAGATTATCTAATTTCACCTATTTGGGTTAAACATATTTTTTGCAAACCAGTAATTATAGTCTGCAAATGATGTGTTGTTGTTGAGTGTCTATGCTGTCTAGAGCTCGGCAGACTAACTGTGTAATACTCTTCCATATCAGTAGGTGGCAGCCAGCAGAGGTGTGGACTCGAGTCACATGACTTGGACTCGAGTCAGACTCGAGTCATGAATTTGATGACTTTAGACTCGACTTGACAAAATGTAAAAAGACTTGCAACTCGACTTAGACTTTAACATCAATGACTTGTGACTTCACTTGGACTTGAGCCTTTTGAATTGACATGACTTGACATGACTTGCTACTTTCCCCAAAACCCAAAGATGAAAAAGTTATTCGGGAGCGCTCCGTATTTTTCATTTTGTACTTGTCTATCAGCGTTGCGTGTGTCAGCTGGTGTGGTCTCAGTACAACAGCCAATCAAATTAGATCTACTTTGTTTTCATCACACAGCATTCATCCAATCAAATTGCAGGACAACCAAGGAAGAAGACATGTCCAAACCACACGCCAGTGAACAAAAAATGATACCTAAAATAATTTTGTTTGGGTATAAAAATTACGAGGTGGTCAACACAAAACGGTTTGCAGTATGCAACACATGCGGTTCGAAAATTACTGATGGAGAGGCAACATCTTCCAACTTCGTCCGGCATTTGAAGTTGCACAAAGAACGGTAAGTTTTGAATGAAAGATAACGTTTATTGGCTAAGTAACGTGACTTTTATTTGCTGTGTAGTTAAATCAGTGAGGCACTCACTGCTAACGTTATAACGTTATTGCAAACACGGGAATCTGTTGCAGTTCACTGCCTTATTCATACTTTTTGTTCAGTGATTTTTTTTAAGCAGGGTTACGTTAGTCAATATATCACACGTAACGTTAGACGGCGGTCAGCAGCACCGCGTATTTTAGCCACCTAAAAAAAGACAAAAATAGTAAAATAAAGGTCAGTTAAAATGTATACTATATTATGAATATGTGTACCGTTTTAGCTAGCTTTCTGACATACTGTTGGTTGTTTACCTCAGTGGTCCCCAACCACCGGTTTTGTTATGTTCACGTATATGTCATGTTTTTTCAATGTTAACACTTTTGTACAAATAAGTACATTTGCACTTTATTTTTCAATGTGTTTGTTCTGTAAAGGAATGAGTTAATGTTTAAAATGACTGGTTAATAGTGCTATTATAAAGTGCAATGTCAGCACAATTTTCTTTCCTGCAATTTAAAATGCACTTGTTTTAATAAATAAATACAGCGTTTGAAAAGCATACACAATCTGTGTTAATATATTAGTCTGTGGTTAAAAGGACTTGAAAGGACTCGAAACTCAAAATGCAGGACTTAGGACTTGACTTGAGACTTTCCAGTCTTGACTTTGGACTTGACTCGGGGCTTGCCTGTCTTGACTCGGGACTTGACTCGGACTTGAGGGCAAAGACTTGAGACTTACTTGTGACTTGCAAAACAATGACTTGGTCCCACCTCTGGCAGCCAGTAGCTAATTGCTTTGTAGATGTCGGAAACAGCGGGAGTCAGTGTGCAGGTAAAAAGGTATCTAATGCTTAAACCAAAAATAAATAAAAAGTGAGTGCCCCTAAGAAAATGCATTGAAGCTTAGGGGAGGCTATGCGGAACGAAACTGAAACTGAACTGGCTACAAAGTAAACAAAAACAGAATGCTGGACGACAGCAAAGACTTACTGTGGAGCAAAGACGGCGTCCACAATGTACATCCGAACATGACATGACAATCAACAATGTCCCCACAAAGAAGGATAAAAACAACTGAAATATTCTTGACTTCTAAAACAAAGTAGACGCAGGAAATATCGCTCAAAGGAAGACATGAAACTGCTACAGGAAAATACCAAAAAAAAGAGAAAAAGCCACCAAAATAGGAGCTCAAGACAAGAACTAAAACACTACACAGAGGAAAACAGCAATAAACTCCAAATAGGTCAGTACACCTACTTTGAGACAAGAGCTATAGTGATGCATGCTTGGTTATGGTTTGAATTCATATACAACACTTGCGACGACTTTTTACGGTCAACTGAGTTTCGTTTTTTAATGATTTCTGCTGGTGATGTGCCTCCGAATTGTTTCAACGCAAAAAATGTGCCTTGGCTCAAAAAAGGTTGAAAAGCACTGATGTAGACCACAAGGAAGTGTTTTAAATATAGAAAGAAAATCATAATATGACCGCTTTAATGCCTTTTATAATCCGGTTGTATGAAAATGGACCTGAATAGACCCGCTCCTCGGCCGTGCGCCTTATAATCCAGTCCGCCCTACGGTCTAAAAAATACGGTACTTTATCCCAGTGATTCTCAATTATTGAATTACAAAAGAGAATCCAAACATATTTATTTATTTGTCCGTACAAGCCTTTAGACTAGTCAATTCATCAGTCCACATAGTCTAGTCACTAGACTATGTGGGCTGATGAATTGTGGGTGATTGACGGGCCTTTTGTTTGCTTTTGTGTTAAGGCAATCCGGAAGTGCAGTTGTCTGTGGCTTTGTATCAATATTTGCTTGAATTTATTTGACTGATTTTATTTTTTTTCTGTAGGGCGGGGCGGTAGAAGAACATTTGATTTGTGTTGTACTGTATTTCTGTTCACTGTTTGTCCAAAAAATTCCAATAAACAAATATCTTTAAAAAACACTCTATGAACTGCTGGCACCTACATGCCACCGAGCAAAATAAATGTGTATAGTTTTCTCATGCCCTCTGGTTAAATGATTATAAAACTTTAAAGGATGTCTGTAGTTCATGTATGCAAGCATGCAACCAATATATTTGGGCATCAGAGCCATGTATAGTGAGAGTGAAACAGAGTTTGTCCCCATTCATGGCGCCCTGTAGTCATGTGAGGAGCTTCTGACCATCAGAGAGTCTGGCCGGACAATATCTTGAACTAGATGAGGCAATTCCTGAAGGAATTGCGTGTGAATGCTCCAATGCTGACGTTGAACTGAAATCCTGGATAATTTTTTTTTAGAATTGTTGAATTAGAGCACACAATTCCCAAACAGGCTGAATATTTTTGAATTTGGAACCGTTTGAATCAGATGAAAAATGTGGCAATTGGGGATATTTGAGGAATGTCCCATTGATTTCAAAGGGAATTTCCCCAAAATTTGGGAAGTTCGAGAACATTTTTTTGAAAACTTGAATGAGTTGAAATGGTTGGTGTTGGAATTTTTCAAATTGGTCAAGAAATGTTGAAGTAGTAACATTTTTAATTGAGAAATGGTATTAAGGAGTTCCTGGAATTTCGAGAAAACCGGGAATTTTTACAGTTTGAAAAACAACTTCATTTTTTGTCCTGATTAAGAGGAATGTTTGGACGGTGGAACGGTTGAAGTGGGTTGAAAAATGTGGAAGGAGTAGTCGCCAGGAAAAAGGGTCAAAAAAGGGTTTGAAAAAAACGGAAATTCTGGGAATTCCTGGAATTTATTTTTACTTGGAAAAACAATACTTTGAATGTCCAGGGTGAGTGGAATATGTTGAAGGTGGAATGGTTTTAAACGGTTGAAAAATGTGGAAATGGTGGAAGTTTGAAAAATTCATTTTGAATGGGAAAAATGTCCCGGAAAACCTGGGATTCTGGGAGATCCGAGAAATTTTTGGAATTTGTCAAGGGAAAGCCCGCGATTCCCGAATAAGCCGAACAGTTTGAAGTTGGAACGGTTTGAATCGGGTGAAAAATGTGGAAGGTAGAGCGCTCTAATATCTGGAGAAGAAGAAGAAGAAGTTGAATAGATAAATTTTGGTGTAGAAAACCATAAGAGAATTTACACAATGATTGGTCAAAAGCCCGTCACATGATGACAGGGCGCCATGTTGGGGACCAACTCTTAAACCGAGTTGGCCACACTTTGTTGGTCTTATTTCCTGGTGGAGCCTGTTGATTGATCCGAGCAGTGCTGCCACCTAGCTGGAGGCTTGTGAATCGTTTAAGAATGAAAAAAAGACTCTGATACCGGAAATCTCCAGACAGATCACTGGCCACTATTCTAGAAGCACTGGGGTGCGATCGTTGAACCGCTACTTCCTGTTGCTTGGATGTTACTGGCGTCACGTCCGGCTCAAGTCCCGCCCTTAAAATATGCGTGGTGGTCAAGCTAGCTCTGTTCTCAATGGGCAGTACTCAAAGAAAAAATGCCCTATGCCTGTGTTGTTTTCGGCTGTACCGATGGGTCAAATCGCGAAAAGGATAAATGTTTCTTCAGAGTTCCTAGAAAGGTAATCAAGAAGGGCGGAAGAGTGCAAGATTTTAGGATTGACTCGAAAAACGCACGGGTTTGCAGTGATCACTTCGTTAAAGGTTTGTTTGATATACGGAGTGAGAAAAGGTGCAGTGGTTTGTACGGATAAATAAATACATATTATCAAGTTCTTAATCCTATTTACAATTTAGGGACAGGGCGGGGGGAAAATGATGTCCCCAAAGGGGCCGTGACTAAAAATAGTTGAGTGTTGCTTTAACCCCTGTGGTTGTCTTTCAGGTGTTTCTACAGTACCTTCTTAAAAGAGGTGTCAAAAAAAAAAAAATCGATTTTAGGATTAATCGCGATTCTTAATCTATTAAAAAAAATTCAAAACTATTTATTTATTATTTTTATTTTTTAATACTGACCTGTCCAGGCACTCAGACAAATCATATTGTTGATGTAGATCAGGGGTGCTCATTACGTCGATCGCGAGCTACCGGTCGATCTCGGAGGGCATTAAAAAAATAGTCCTAAAAATGAGCGATCATAAATCTTCACTATGACGTCACTTTCGTCACTTGATTGACATTCACGGCACCCGAGGGTCTTCTGAGATGACGCTGGCTGCTACCAGCTCAGTAAAATTACCGACTGGAAGGCGAGAAACACTTTATTTCAACAGACTCTGGCGCCGTACCTGTCGTCAAAACTCCAAAGACCGACTGCACAGTTGCACAGTTGCGCTACCAAAATAAGAGTCTCAGAAAGCTGGCGTGCACAAGCTAGCAAGCTACGGAGTTTGCCGACAATGTATTTCTTGTAAAGTGTATACAAAGGAGTACGGGAGCTGGACAAATAAGATGCCAAAAACCAACCACTTTCATGTGGTGTTGAACAGAAAGGAGGGCTTTTTTTCTCCTCCATTCGAAAATGCGGACGTATCAGCACCACTGTCTGATTCCAATCAATGCAAGTCATCAGAATCAGGTAATACACCAACTTATATTCTTGTCTTCATGAAAGAAAGGAATCTATATGTGTTAAACATGCTTGTATTATCTTTAAACACCTTTAACTTGTTAACAATATTAACTATATGTGTTAAACATGCTTGTATTATCTTTAAACACCTTTAAGTTGTTAACAATATTAACTATATGTATTAAACATTCTTGTATTATCATTAAACACCTTTAATTTATTAACAATATTAACTATGTGTTAAACATGCTTGTATTATCATCAAACACCTTTATTTTGTTAACAATATTAACTATATGTGTTAAACATGCTTGCATTATCTTTAAATACCTTTAACTTGTTAACAATATTAACTATATGTATTAAACATACTTGTATTATCATTAAACACCTTTAATTTATTAACAATATTAACTATATGTGTTAAACATGCTTGCATTATCATTAAACACCTTTAACTTGTTAACAAAAACATATATTTCATGAATAAGTAAATATAAATTATATATATGAATGAGGTAGATCTCCACAACTTGATCAATTGAAAAGTAGCTCGTCTGCAGAAAAAGTGTGAGCACCCCTGATGAAGATGATCTTATCTACTGTACAGATTTACTTTATAAAAGAAAAGTGTTGGATACTTCTTTTGTTGCCTTATTTGTATTTGACTTTATTTAATGTTTGGGTTGAATTGTATTCAACAAAACCATTTTTCTTTGAAGTAATATAGAAATTCATCATAGCTGTTTATCTATTTCATGGAGGAATGTAGTTAATCAAAGAACTGGCACCCAATGTTATTTAAAAAGTACTGTTTTTACATCAAGAATCGATTCTGAATTGAATCGCTACCCCTAAAAATCGAATCGAATCGAATTGTTTGGTGCCCAAAGATTCAGAGCCCGACTTTTTAATATATCTTTCAAGGCTTGTCCAGAGGGATAAGCTCCTCTTTTCATGCCAGATTTTATAACGACACAGAATCAATGGTTACCTAACTTTCAAGAACATTAATAATTAATAATTTTATTGAGGATCCATTGTCGTTTAGAAATGTATAGAAAGCAGAGATAGACCACAAAAATCGGTTGAAAATATCGCCTTTTCACCATCGGCACCACCAAGGTTTGTATTGTTCTATTGACTGCACAGTTGAACAGTTCGGGGCTAATTCGGGGTTAATTTGCCGAGATAATGCACACCAAAAAAATACACGGCGTCATTCCACTGAACTTTTTAAAAGGGTAGCTTTTTTTTACAGCCACCGGAATTTGATTGTAATATACCTTAAATCATCTGCCAGGAACCAGAACGTAGATCGCTACACTGCACAAACGGATAATCCAAGAACCCTGGTCTAGCATACTGATACTTGACTGACAACATCTGGTTTCTTACTATGTTTCCCCAATTTTACTTATCTCAAGCTACTTCATAAAATGTGCTAAATAATCTGCCAAACGAACAAGAACATTTGCCTAGTTAGTTGGACAAATTACTCCAAAAAATCCAAACAAAATTCCAGAAGACTTCATAGAAGGATAAGGACTTGGATGTATTTATTTTTTCGCTGTGTGAGCTTCCACAATTAAAACCTCAGCAAGAAAATGCAATTTCAGTAAAATCCATGTGAATGCTAAAAAGCCAAAGCCGAACTAAAATGCTAACAGTTAGCACGTTAGCCAGATAGCATCAAGTAACACATTATATAACTCTTAGCTGTAGACCTACCAAAATGAGCTAAATCTTAGCATGTGTCAAGTACCAAAATATATGACTCTGATGTGTATACCTGCAAATTGGCAGAAAAAAAAGCTAGCATTCTAACAGCTAGCATGCATCAAGTACCGAAATGAAAAATAAAAAAACGAGCATTTTAGTGGTACCCTGGTAACATGTTTAAGTTAGCATGCTAGTTATTGACTAACATTAACATGGAGCATTTTGACTTTGGAACGGTTTGAATCGGTTGAGAAATGTAAAAGTAGGACCACTTTTTAAGAGAGAATAAGTGAAAAAGTGAGAAATCCGCAAAAATCTGGAATTTTTTGGACGTTATACAAAGACAGCCTGAATATCCTGAAAAAATGTGAATGTTTTAGTGGCAGTGTGTGTCATGAAGGAGCCAAACATTATGAAAGTGGATTGGTTTTTTATCGGATGACAAATGTCGAAAAATACGAAGAAATACTACGGTATATTACAAAAACTTCTTGCTTGCTAACAAAAATGGAAAAATAACTAATTTTGCATTGTTGTGTACATCCGACTTCTACGTTGAGTTGTTTATGCAGTTGGCTAACAACTTTTGATCACACAATGTACTCTGACGCTAAAAATTCGATAAATATGCAAATTGTTGACATTTTCAAACGGTAGGATAAACTTTTGTGTGTATATAATAAGGTCAGTGCCAACAGATAACAATAACTTCATCAAAATGTAAGGAGGAAATACCAATTTTGGCTCGTGTGGACATCTCAAGCTGTGTTACCGACACGCAAAATTTGAACGCAATCCGAGTTATTGACTGCAGGGTTCTGCACACAAAGCACAAACAATTGTGTCAATAACCCATCGACCTTAAAGGGGAATATTGCCTATCCTTCACAATCCTTATGAGAGACAAGAAGACTAACGTTTTCGGGGTTTCTTTGCAGTTTAATTTGTAAAAATCGGCTCGTTCTTGGTAGTAAAAATTGAATAATAACCATTTTTGCATCGTTGTGTACATCAGACTCCTACGTTGAGTTGTTCATGCAGTTGGCTAACAACGTTTGATCAAACACCGTACTCAGACGCTAAACACTCGATAGATATGCAAATTGGTGACATTTTCAAACGGTAGATAACATTTTGTGTGTATAGGAACACTCCAAGTTCGATACTGTCATTGTTTCTAAGAACTTTTAAAGTTTCTTTCGGTCTTCATTAGAGATGTCCGATAATGGCTTTTTTGCCGATATTCCGATATTGTCTAACTCTTAATTACCGATTCCGATATCAACCGATACCGATATATACAGTCGTGGAATTAACACATTATTATGCCTAATTTTGTTGTGATGCCCCGCTGGATGCATTAAACAATTTAACAAGGTTTTCCAAAATAAATCCACTCAAGTTATGGAACAAAAAATGCCAACATGGCACTGCCATATTTATTATTGAAGTCACAAAGTGCATTGTTTTTCTCCCTGAGAGAGCATGAGGAGGTTGAGGTGGGCGGGATGGGGTTTTGGGGTAGGGGGTAGCGGGGGGGTGTATATTGTAGCGTCCCGGAAGAGTTAGTGCGGCAAGGGCTTCTGGGTATTTGTTCTGTTGTGTTTATGTTGTGTTACGGTGCAGATGTTCTCCCGAAATGTGTTTGTCATTCTTGTTTGGTGTGGGTTCACAGTGTGGCGCATATTTGTAACAGTGTTAAAGTTGTTTGTACGGCCACCCTCAGTGTGACCTGTATGGCTGTTGACCAAGTATGATTTGTATTCACTTGTGTGTGTGAAAAGCCGTAGATATTATGTGACTGGGCCGGCATGCAAAGGCAGTGCCTTTAAGGTTTATTGGCGCTCTGTATTTCTCCCTACGTCCGTGTATCACTCCGTACAGCAGCGTTTTAAAAAGTCATACATTTTACTTTTTGAAACCGATACCGATAATTTTGAAACCGATACCGACAATTTCCGATATTACAATTTAAAGCATTTATCGGCCGATAATATCGGCCGTCCGATATTATCGGACATCCCTAGTCTTCATAATCCCGTCTATAGCTCAGGTCTTTGTTCATCGAAGTATCATTGCAGACTCTGCGTTCTTAGTTCCGAATTGTCTCTTGTGTTGGTACAACCGATTGGTGCTAGTGTGCCTGCCGAGACAAGCATGCCAGCTCCCGAGCTAAAAGCCCCGGCTATCAACACTGCTCTTGAGGTTGTCAGGGAGTGAGGTTTACCAAGGTACGCACTGCCCAGCCTCACTGGCTGGCCTCCGTTCCACTAGTTTGAGGCTTGGTGGAGCGATCCAACACCCTGGCGCTTGAACAACACAAGACACGCTCCACATCAGCGCTGACCTAAGCATGTGACCAGACGTGGGAATCACACCGGAGGAATTACGTCTGCTAGATTGAGCTCATTACACACACTTCACGGACATCCTGCCAGTCAGTCTCTGAGATGTACACACACTTCTCGGCTTGGTACTTGAGATACTCCATTGAGAGGCGGATACACCCTCCTGGGAGCCAGCGTCCTCTCAGTGGACCTTTCCCGAATGTGTAACTCGGGCCAAAGAATGACCACCAATAACAAATCAAGAGGACTTTCGAATCTCAAAAGAAGCATAAGTAGCTAGCCAACTGATCCTAGGTCCTGTCGTGTTCCAGTAGAGATGATTGTTAGTGGCCGAAAGACTTATGTCACTGAAAACCGGATGTTGTGATGACAACAAGTAAAGGCAACAAGTCTGTCTTGTAGACATACTTCAGTATATCGGAGGAAGACAATCTGTAACATGGGCAATGTGGAAATATTAAGGAGGGTCTTTGGCGAAGACGTTCTCCTATCCCGGGGGTCAGCAACCCGCGGCTCTCGAGCCGCATGCGTCTCTTTAGCACCCTAGTGGCTCCCTGGAGCATTTTTTAAAAAGGGTTGAAAACGGAAAAAATAGGAGAAAATATTTTTATTTTGTTTTAGTATGTTTTTTGTTTGAGGACAAACATGACACACACCTTGAATTGAATTGAATTATATTTATATAGCGCTTTTCTCTAGTGACTCAAAGCGCTTTTACATAGTGAAACCCAATATCTAAGTTACATTTAAACCAGTGTGGGTGGCACTGGGAGCAGGTGGGTAAAGTGTCTTGCCCAAGGACACAACGGCAGTGACTAAGATGGTGGAAGCGGGAATCGAACCTGTAACCCTCAAGTTGCTGGCACGGCCACTCTACCAACTGAGCTATAGAGCTATATTGTTCGAAAGCCCACTGTTTAATAGACTTAGACTTAGTTTCAAGTTTATTCACAACACCATATTACAATTAAAACAGTAGTGAATATCATTTAAGAATGGTGGTAAGTAAAAGTGTCCCCTAAATAAGCTAGAAGAAGCTTTTGGCACGGGGTCCAGAGGACAGTATATGCATGGAATGCTGAAACATACAAACATAGACTTGAACTTAGACAAACTTTAATGACCCACAAGGGAAATTGTACCACACAGTTGCTCAGTTAGAAAGGATGGAAAGTGTTTAATATGAGTATTTGGTGAACATGGTTTTGTCCTACTAATTTCGGCGGTTTTTGAACTCACCATAGTGTGGACTGTGACGCAACAGTTTGTTTTACATGTAAAATCTTCCACTCCTTCTTTGTCTCATTTTGTCCACCAAATGTTTTATACTGTGTGTGATTGCACAAAGGTGGGCTTTGTTGATGTCATTGACTTGTGTGGAGTGCTAATCAGGCATATTTAGTCAGTGCGTGACTGCAGGCTAATCGATGCTAACATGCTATTTGGGCTAGCTGTATGTACATATTGCATCATTATGCCTCATTTGTAAGTATATTTGAGCTCATTTTATTTCCTTTACGTTTATCCTCTTTGTATATAATTTAGTTT
The DNA here is from genome assembly GCF_033978685.3 of Nerophis lumbriciformis. Taxonomy (NCBI): domain Eukaryota; kingdom Metazoa; phylum Chordata; class Actinopteri; order Syngnathiformes; family Syngnathidae; genus Nerophis; species Nerophis lumbriciformis. The sequence goes on along the minus strand of NC_084558.2, from coordinate 43,727,661 downwards.
GGCATGTCTCATGACACATTATCTGTATGTAATATTGGCTGCATTTCAGATAGTTGTTTGTGTGCCATGTTGTTCCAGACCACAGCAAACGTTACCTAGCTTGCCAAAGATTGTAATAAATCTATTAAAAGAAGACAGCCTGCCATCTCCTTTAACTTGGACACACACATCTATACCTTTGGCCATTAAACGCCAGCATTTCCAGGAGTTAGCTCACCTTCTGAGTAGCTTCTGATTTACTAAAGATTAAATTTCAACATTTCTGTCAACGAAAATCAGCTTCAGCCTGCGACACAGTCATTTTGATAGTAGGCTAATATAGACACTTACGTCATGTGTTTCCTTCATTATAAGACTTATATACGGCTTTCATTTTTAGCAGCTCCAGATAGATTAGTTTTTATTATTTTTGGTCCAATATTCTCTTTCAACGTTTTGGGTATCCGACCCCTGTCCTATCCAAACATTCCGATCGCCCACCTGATATTGTCATATTGTCTGTAGCACCGTCCATTATTTGGCTTGTGCGTTATCATTTTTGTGTTCTGTGGTTGTAAAACCAGTGGTAAATAAATATTTTCATAACGTTATGATCGTTTTTAGGACAGACAGTTGCAATACCTTGATTGTCATGGTAATAGTAAATGGCCTAATTTTGTTCAGTGTTTCGCCTTTTTGCTTCCTCAGTTTCCGTTGTCAATTTTCATTTTGGCGCACCAAACCCAACTACCGATTTACTTCAACCTAAAGACAGCATAAGTCGTAAGGTTAGTGTTTTTCAATGCGTTTCTGACTTTTCATACGACAAAATAAAAATATGTACAATGATTTGTGCTGATATTGTGTTGGGTTGATATCACCCAATACTCAATGCTCCAATATTGGCATCGTATCAAGGGATGAGTACCGAATCTGGAGCTTTTTTTTGGCATCGGCCGATTTATGTAAAAATCCATCCGTGCTATATTACGGTACCTGGGTTGTGCGTGACGTCACGGCCGGATACCGACTCACTTTGGCACTTGCGATTTTTAATGCCAACAAAGAAATTGACTTAAAAACGTAAGTATGACTCCACTTTTACAAAAATGCGCTAGCTTGATGCTAATACACATCGGCTCTGCTATTGACATACAAGGCCATTGAATTCAACACCTCCAGATGTGTTAATGAGAACTACAACAAAGATGCACCTTACAATCAAACAGCTATAAGTACAATACTTACAGTATTAACACTTTTTAGGGCGCAACAAAAGACTGAACGACTACAAACTATACACTGCTGCCATCTAACGTCTTGGACTTGCAACCACAATTGAGACTCAGAAATGTAATAATAAAACAAAGTATAACAACTGGAGAGCAGCTCATATTTAAATGTTGCAATAAAAAATGAGAATCTGTTATCAAAAACAATTAATATTAATTAACACACACAAAAGTACCGAAAATTGGTACCGTTAAGAACAGGTATCAATTCCCAGGTACAGGGAATCAAATGTGAACCCATGCCTGACCCATGTATCTGAAGTGAAGAAGTTATATCGAACAAGGAAATCATTTTTACAAAATATGTCGTGACGCTGACAAAAGAACGAGACCAGAAAACAAATGCAAAGCATGCAAAAAACAGTATCACAAGTTACAAAATATGCTTGGAATTACATTTTGTTTGCTACTAGCGCTAACATAAGCATTTGCTGGGAGGTCTCACTCGGCCGGCCCAAATCCAAACTTTTTTTGTCCCAACACTGACCCACTAAAGCCCCCCCTCGTCCCAGGGCAGCGACGTGCACGTGAAAGCAGCGCGATAAGTACTAAACACGCCTAATCCGCCTCGTTTCCCCGCGTATGATCGACCGAAAGCAGACTGCAACGTTAAAACAATAATCCTCCATATTCTTCAACAGCGGAGCTGCAACATGATCCACATCCAGGGTGGGGGTTTTTTCGGCTTTTTAAGGGACTCTCTCTCTCTCTCTCTCTCTCTCTCTCTCTCTCTCTCTCTCTCTCTCTCTCTCTCTCCCTCCCATTGCTCCAGATGGTTTAGTTGACTGTCTGTGCAGCTCACAGCAGTGATGATAAATCTGTCCACTCCCGACATCAACGGAAAAACTGACTCAGTGCGTCTCTCAATGTGCTTTGTAGACCAGAAGAGCACAAAAAAGCCTTTACAATCTTTGCGTTTTCTTTCGTTCCACTCAACCGCTGCATGCCATATTGCTTTCTACCTTTTCTATCTTTCTATTTATGTTTTTTTGCTCTTTATTGGGGCAACCACATTATTAGACATATTGCATGTTTGGTTTAGGAGTTATGCTTGAAACAATTTTTTATTACTTCACTCTAATTTTTTGAGGATTTTAAGAACATTACTGTCATATTGAGTAAAAAACACATTTTTGTGTTTGCAAACCTTACAAAAGCACATGTCTCTAGTAAAACTCACAAAGATACATATATACGGGCATTATTAGACATATTGCATGTTTAATTTAGGAGTTTATGCTTGAAACAATTTTTTATTACTTCAATCTAATTTTTTGAGGATTTTAAGAACATTACTGTCATATTGAGTAAAAAACACATTTTTGTGTTTGCAAACCTTACAAAAGCACATGTCTCTAGTAAAACTCACAAAGATACATATATACAGGCATTATTAGACATATTGCATGTTTAATTTAGGAGTTATGCTCGAAAAAAAATGTATTAGTTCAAACTAATTTTCTGAGGATTTTAAGAACATTACTGTCATATTGAGTAAAAAACAAATTTTTGTGTTTGCAAACCTTACAAAAGCACATGTCTCTAGTAAAACTGACAAAGATACATATATACAGGCATTATTAGACATATTGCATGTTTAATTTAGGAGTTATTCTTGAAAAAATGTTTGTATTGCTTTATATAAATGTTTTCAGGATTCTAAGAACATTACTGTCATATTGAGTAAAAAACTAATTTTTGTGTTTGCAAACCTTACAAAAGCACATGTCTCTTGTAAAACTCACAAAGATACATATATACAGGCATTATTAGACATATTGCGTGTTTAATTTAGGAGTTATGCTTGAAAAAAATGTTTTATTGCTTTATACAAAGGTTGTCAGCATTTTAATAGCATTACTATCATATTGAGTAAAAAAAACTTTTTGTGTTTGCAAACCTTATAAAAGCACATGTTTCTAGTAAAACTCACACAGATACATATATACAGGCATTATTAGACATATTGCATGTTTAATTTAGGAGTTATGCTTGGAAATAAATTGTATTGCTTCAAACTAATTTTCTCAGGATTCTAAGAACATTACTGTCATATTGAGTAAAAACAAATGTTTGTGTTTGCAAACCTTACAAAAGCACATGTCTCTAGTAAAACTCACAAAGATACATATATACAGGCATTATTAGACATATTGCATGTTTAATTTAGGAGTTATGCTTGAACACTTGTTTTTATTGCTTTATACAAATGTTCTCAGGATTCTAGGACATTACTGTCATATTGACTAAAAAACTAATTTTTGTGTTTGCAAACCTTACAAAAGCACACGTCTCTAGTAAAACTCACTAAGATACATATATACAGGCATTATTAGACATATTGCATGTTTAATTTAGGAGTTATTCTTGAAAAAAATGTTTATTGCTTCAAACAAATGTTCTTAGGATTCTAAGAACATTATTGTCATATTGAGTAAAAAAATATTGTTTGTGTTTGTAAACCTTACAAAAGTAGATGTCTCTAGTAAAACTCACTAAGGTACATATATACAGGCATTATTAGACATATTGCATGTTTAATTTAGGAGTTATGCTTGATAAAATTTTATTATTGCTTCAAACAAATGTTCTCAGCATTCTTAGAACATTACTGTCATATTGAGTAAATAACACATTTTTGTGTTTGCAAACCTTACAAAAGCACATGTCTCTAGTAAAACCCATAAAGATACATATATACAGGCATTATTAGACATATTGCATGTTGAATTTAGGACTTATGCTTGAAAAAAATGTATATTATTGCTTCAAACAAATGTTCTCAGGATTCTAACATTACTGTCATATTGAGTAAAAAACACATTTTTGTGTTTGCAAACCTTACAAAAGCACGTCTCTAGTAAAACTCATAAAGATACATATGTATAGGCATTATTATACATATTGCATGTTTAATTTAGGAGTTATTCTTGAAAAAAATGTTTATTGTTTCAAACAAATGTTTTCAGGATTCTAAGAACATTACTGTCATATTGAGTAAAAAACTATTTTTTTAAGTTTGCAAACCTTACAAAAGCACATGTCTCTAGTAAAACTCACAAATATACATAAATACAGGCATTATTAGACATATTGCATGTTTGGTTTAGGAGTTATGCTTGAACTTTTTTTGTATTGCTTTATACAAATGTTCTCAGTATTCTAAGAACATTACTGTCATATTGAGTAAAAAACACATTTTTGTGTTTGCAAACCTTACAAAAGCACATGTCAACTCATAAAGATACATATATACAGGCATTATTAGACATATTGCATGTTTGGTTTGTCTTTAATGGCCGACTCCTCAAGTATTTGTGATTAACGGGGGCCTCGCAGCACTGAAATTTCCCAGACAACCACAATTCCATTAAATAAATAAAAAATGAGGCATTATTATGAAGCCTTTGAAAAAAAAAGAAGGAAAAAGCACAATGGTGCTACATCTGCCACTTTCCAAGGAATGTACTTTCTGGCCGATAATAACAAAAATATACAACTATTTGTGATTTACTATCGTACGACAGAACCAATATTAGCAGCAATAAAACGTCCTGGCTTTGGAATCACTGTTGTTTTCATTTGAGAAGCCCGTCACCGAATACTGATGGCTGCGGACAAACAGAAAAGCTATCATTATTTTGCAAACGTGAGTTTTTATAAGCCCGCAGGGAAAATAAAACAGACAGTACAGTAGCGGAAGGTGTTTACATTTTAGAATGAAAAACACATGCAATCGTAAATTCACGTCAAGTATCCGATAAGTAACAGTACATATGTAAAGGAAGTAAATAAACACTATGGGATAGCCACAAAACAATCAAGTTCCGATAATAAGGTCAGTGCCAACAGATAACAATAACTTCATCAAAATGTAATGAAGAAATGCCAACTTTGGCTCGTGTGGACATCTCGAGCTGTGTTACCGACACGCAGAATTCGAACGCAATCCGAGTAAGAATGTACGCAGGGTTCCGCACACAAAAACCACAAATGATTGTGTCAATAACCCATCAACCTTAAAGGGGAATTTTGCCTATTGTTCACAATCCTTATGAGAGACAAGAGGACTAACGTTTTTGGGGGTTTCTTTGCAGTGTCATTTGTAAAAATCGGCTCAATCTTGGTGACTCGCAATGCAGCTAAAGGGAGCGATCCATTCTGCCGCTAAATCACTTTAAAAATGCATCCGGAAACCGGCAACAATACCTAATTTCTTTCAGTAACCAAAATATTGTAAGCACAAAAACAAGAGTTTTCTAGCGTAGTAACACATCGTCTTGGGAAACCATGCTAAGGCATTAGTCATAGGCTAGCTATGGCAAGATGTAAGCTATCTTTTGCGTCAGTAGCTGAATTGCTTTTAAGTTTGTAATGCACAACACAATGCGTTAAGACACATTATGCATTGAAAAACATGAACAATCATATTAAAGTATTATTTCCTGTTTTGTTTGTACACAGCTAGCACTGTTGTTGTACTAACACGCATAACGTGCTGCATGAATCATGATCAATATTATCGTGACTCACTCGATGGATAGCTTAGTCTGTTTTGTCAATCTGATCCAGTTGATTTTGGGTAAGCACTCCATTTATGTCGGCATTGCTCGTCTCCAAGTTCCACATTTCCGTCTGCTTCAACGTTTCGCCATCTCTTCGTGCTGGCTTCTAGAAGCAGCAGTTCATCCTCCGTATATTCAGCTTAAAAAATATAAGGTTGTGAGTCCTCATTTGTCCAACAATAGTCGTCTTCGTTGTCTGTTACCAGGTCTGCCATTATTACAATACGGGGAGTAGGAACACATGGAAACAAAAATAAATGCGCTGAGGAAAGATGCATAAATTGATCAAAATGATTGTACATATTGTTATGAAGGTTGTATGTTACTACATTATATATAGACTTGCAATGTGTATATTGTACATATTACATATTGTTATGAAAGTGCCTGTTACTACATTATATATAGACTTGCAGTGTGTATATTGTACATATTACATATTGTTATAAAAGTGTCTGTTACTACATTATATATAGACTTGCAGTGTGTATATTGTACATATTACATATTATTATAAAAGTGTCTGTTATTTCATTATATATAGACTTGCAGAGTGTATATTGTACATATTGTTATGAAAGTGTCTGTTACTACATTATATATAGACTTGTAATGTATATATTGTACTTATTGTTATGAAAGTGTCTGTTACTACATTATATATGGACTTGCAGTGTGAATATTGTACATATTACATATTGTTATGAAAGTGTCTGTTACTACATTATATATAGACTTGCAATGTGTATATTGTACATATTACATATTGTTATGAAAGTGCCTGTTACTACATTATATATAGACTTGTAGTGTGTATATTGTACATTTTACATATTGTTATAAAAGTGTCTGTTACTACATTATATAAAGACTTGCAGTGTGTATATTGTACATATTACATATTATAAAGTGTCTGTTACTACATTATTTATAGACTTGCAGAGTGTATATTGTACATATTGTTATGAAAGTGTCTGTTACTACATTATATATAGACTTGCAATGTATATATTGTACTTATTGTTATGACAGTGTCTGTTACTAAATTATATATAGACTTGCAGTGTGTATATTGTACATATGACATATTGTTATAAAAGTGTCTGTTACTACATTATATATAGACTTGCAGTGTGTATATTGTACATATTACATATTATTATAAAAGTGTCTGTTATTACATTATATATAGACTTGCAGAGTGTATATTGTACATATTGTTATGAAAGTGTCTGTTACTACATTATATATAGACTTGTAATGTATATATTGTACTTATTGTTATGAAAGTGTCTGTTACTACATTATATATGGACTTGCAGTGTGAATATTGTACATATTACATATTGTTATGAAAGTGTCTGTTACTACATTATATATAGACTTGCAATGTGTATATTGTACATATTACATATTGTTATGAAAGTGCCTGTTACTACATTATATATAGACTTGCAGTGTGTATATTGTACATTTTACATATTGTTATAAAAGTGTCTGTTACTACATTATATAAAGACTTGCAGTGTGTATATTGTACATATTACATATTATAAAGTGTCTGTTACTACATTATATATAGACTTGCAGAGTGTATATTGTACATATTGTTATGAAAGTGTCTGTTACTACATTATATATAGACTTGCAATGTATATATTGTACTTATTGTTATGAAAGTGTCTGTTACTACATTATATATAGACTTGCAGTGTGTATATTGTACATATTACATATTGTTATGAAAGTGTCTGTTACTACATTATATATAGACTTGCTGTGTGTATATTGTACATATTACATATTGTTATGAAAGTGTCTGTTACTACATTATATCTAGACTTGCATTGTGTATATTGTACATATTACATATTGTAATGAAAGTGTATGTGACTACATTATATATAGACTTACAGTGTGAATATTGTACATATTACATATTGTTATGAACGTGTCTGTTACTACATTATATATAGACTTGCACTTGTATATAAAACGTTGATAGAGGGTTTTAAAGTTATTTTAGAGGCTTTGAAGGCAAGCATTTTTTTTCAATCATCTTTAGGATCCTAAAAAAAAAAAAGATATGTGTTGTTGTCTCTTACATTGTTTGTGAACGATGGGCGGAAAAAAAGAGGAGTTCCAACTTAAAGTTCCTCGTAAATACTTGGACCCGAGCTATGACCTTTCGGCCGTCTTTAACATGAGTTAACATGAGCTCATTCTGCACGAGAGGCCACTGATGTACGACACTCATCATTGGGAGGCAACAGAGGGTCGGAGGGGAAAAAAAATGATCCAAAGCTCATAAACTGTGGGCTCTTCCAGGTTATCCATCACTAGTCGGGTCCTATGGTGCGGGAAAAAATAAATAAAATACACGGCGACGTGCTGATTAATCGTTGTTGGACATGTGACTCATTCTTTCCAACACGTTTTTTGCAACCGTTATTTATTCTCTGTGGTTAAGCTACATGAGTGCCAGCGCACTTTAAATAACTAAAAAGGGGCTTAAGCGCGAGAATAAAATGGATATTCCAACGTATTGTATCATTATGATATCATTACATTATGATGACACCGACTTTTCGCAGTTGGATCTTTTTAATGAAAAAAACGTCTTCACTGACGGTACTTTAATTTATCGTGTCATATATTACATAACTGTTACATTTATTAGAACATTTTAAAATAGTGCAATGCATTAGAATAGGATGAGCATTTTCTTAATGCAATAATTCAACTTTACAACCGTTTAATTTCCGATACCATACCAATAGGTTGAAGTTGATACCGATATTAATCGAATACGATGTCAGTCAGGAACATAGTACACATAGTGACATTACTCAGGGAACAGTTTTAGGTATGGAAAACTCCAACCTTAAGACAGACATATGCTGTCTTTAAATTGAAGGGGAGTGGTAATGTGTGTTTCAGCGACACCTCGTGGCCACCGTAATTCATAAAGTAAAGTTCATGATGCAGCGCGTTGAATAATGCGGACACGTTTGTTACTGGATACTTTCTAATACGCTCCTGCCACCGAGACTTTATATGTGTAAATAACATGCATCTATATTTATCTGATATGTGTTTATAATGACAAATGTACTGGTTTAGACTGCAGTTTTGTTCAATATAAGACATTGTCTAGCTTGTGAGCTATTGTGTGCTTAGCTGCGGTGTAGCTGCTAGCTCCTAGTAGCCTGTAGCCTACCATGTTTACCTTTTTGTAAATGACTCGACTATAAGAGAAGACTTGTGTACTTATTGGAGGTAGTGAACTGCAGGAAACACGTTGCAGAACTGCTTGTATCGAAGGGCTGGTATCGGACATGTTACGAGCAAGTCAGTAGAATCTGATATGGTTTTGACATCAGACTGATAAGACCCATGAGTAATAGCTCTCATTTTTGCCTTGTTTTAGGTATTCAAGGATGAACATCAATCATATCAGGGTTTCCCCCAATATGTAATTCATCATGGCGGCCCGTATCGGAAAGATAAAACCTTAAAAATGTTTTACGTGAAAACAAATTCAAGTAAGTAATGTAATGTATATATTTACATTGTAGACTGTCACTGAAGGCATCAAAACTATGAATGAACACATGTGGAGTTATGTGCTTAGCAAAAAAAGGTGAACTAACTGAAAACGTGTTTTGTGTTCTAGTTCCTTCAAAATAGCCACTCTTTGCTCTGATTACTGCTTTGCACACTCTTGGCATTCTCTCCATGAGCTTCAAGAGGTAGTCACCTGAAAGGGTTTTCACTTCACAGGTGTCATAGTTTTGATGACACCTGTGACAATCTATAATGTAAATAGTCATGAAAATAAAGAAAACACATTGAAATGAGGTGTGTCTAATGCCTGTGTGTGTGTATATATGTATATATATATATATATATATATATATATATATATATATATATATATATACACATAAACATATATATATACACACACACACAGAGGCACTATTATGAAGCATTTAACAAACAAATTATGTATATATATATATATATATATATATATATATATATATATATATATACACATTTATTTCGTAGTTTTGTTTTGCATAGCTTTGCCTACGCTTCAAGTGCACTCCCAGCTGCACTCATCTTTTGGTTCTTGTATATTAAATACTCTTAATCCTGCTGTCCTCTGCACTTTGAGATTTTCAGGGGTGTCAAAAAAAAAGTTTTCCGAAGGAACCATGATTCCTAACAAATTTTTAATCGATTTGAAAAAAAATCCAAAATAGATGTTTTTTTTTTTGTTGCCTTATTTGCATTTGACTTTATTAAATGTTTGGGTATAACTTTATTAAACAAAACCAGTTGTCTTTTAAGTAGTGTAAAAATGTTTCATAGCTGTTTATCTCTTTTGTGGAGGAATGTAGTCCATCATAGAACTGGCACCCAATGTTATTTAAAAAGTATGGATTTTGAATTGAGACTCGGTTTGAATCTAATCGTTATTATCGAATTGTGTGGTGCCCAAAGATCCACAGCCCTACAGATTATGCAAATGATATGACGACGTCATATTGACCACGCCCCTAACCAAAACCCTGCATATCATTTTCATCATTAGTCACATGTTTTTTTTTCTTCACGTACATCACGTTATCAGTATTATTGGCCAAGTATCGTGACGAAATCCTTATTTCTGCACGACAGCGCCTCCTATCGACTGTGCCGAGCGAATGAACAGTACTTCTTTGCACTATTGATGCGAAACCAGACACTATTGTGTTTCTTCTGGTTGGAAAGTAAGAGAAGAAAAAGTGCTTAGCCTGAATGTTCCTGCGGTCCAAAGTGGGATGAGGTTGGAAAGGATGAGTCATGCCATGATTAGAAGACCTCATTACACTTTTTAAACAGAAACACTCTCCTCGCCGGACTACAAATCCCAAATGTTGGTAGCCGAGACCCTGGCGACATTCCAATCGCGGCGAGCCGTAATTTGAAACTGAAATGATGGAGCGTTTACGCTTCAGCACATCCGCACGCCACCCGGAGGAGCCCATGTGCGCGTCCGTGGCGTCCCGACGCCGCACACAGAGGACCATTGAGCGCCAGCAAACAATCGCCCCGGCCTTAATTACGCCGCAAGAAAGCAACGGTGCGAGTTGTACGACGCCGAACGCGGCGAAGAATGAAGGGGTTTGTGCGCCACAAAGGGCCTTAACGACTGTGGGGGGTCAAAAACTTGTCCCGCCGCACATTTTTGGTTTATCTCGCGTGTAGTCGGCGGGCACAATGGCGGCATTTAGAGGCTCAAGCGGCACATGCAGCTCCGGTTCCTTTCTCACATGCTGGCAAAAAAAAACGTTTTGACTTTTATAGCCTTTTTCACACAGAAATCAAAATGGCTGCTTTAAAAGTAGATCCTAGGGCGGACCTGGGGAAATTAAGGCCTGTTAAGCTTTTCAATCCGGCCTGCCAGGTATTCCCAAAATATTTTTTTTTAGATCTTTAAGATGGAAAGTGTAGCTGCCATTATGATGTGCAGTGATGTTTTCAAATTACTGTAAGTCTTGAACTATACAAAGTATTTCAATGGTTGGAATCTGCGCTTTTGCATGATATACTAGTTACTATGGTAATCCAATTAGTTACTGTGGTAATCCAATTAGTTACTATGGTAATTCAATTAGTTACTATGGTAATCCAATTAGTTACTATGGTAATCCAATTAGTTGCTATGGTAATCCAATTAGTTACTATAGTAATCTACGTCACAGCAGCTCAGACGAGTATATAAATATGTCGATCGACAGGGGGTGTGACATTCATATGTTGTCAATATTCAGTGTTTTATCGTTCATAGTTAAAATTGTAAATCCCACATTCTTTATTTTCATGTACATTCTGGGGGTCTCATTCAGTCAAAAAATGTAAAATTCCATTCTGTGTTTTTTAAGGCGGTCTGTCATAATGTTTTTAGCATTCAAACAGACATTGTTGTGAGGTTTTGTATTAGTGTTCCTAAACATAGATATACCGGCCCCCAGACACGTTTTTCTCGAAATAATTGCCCAGGCCTGTTCTAGGGGTACACAAAAAAATCGATTGACATTTATTATTAATCTTGATTTTAAATCCATTAGAATTTTTGTTTTAGATTGCATAGCTTTGCCTACGCTTCAAGTGCACTCCCAGCTGCACTCATCTTTTGGTTCTTGCATATTAAATACCGTATTTTTCGGAGTATAAGTCGCACCTGCCGAAAATGCATAATAAAAAAGGAAAAAAAACATATCTAAGTCGCACTGGAGCCCGGCCAAACTATGAAAAAAACTGCGACTTACAGTCCGAAAAATACAGTACTCATGCATCATGATTCCTATTTGTAACGATTTTTAATCGATTTTTACTTTTTCTTATAAAAATTTAGAAACAAAGATTTTCCATGTATTTATTTTTTTTACATCTGACCGATGGCAATATCAGATCAGGACACTCATGAATAATACCTTTGATTTTTATCGTGTTTTAGGTATTTAAAGATGAATATCAATCATATCAGGGTTTCCTCGCCACAGGAACATTTTTTTGTATTTAAAACTTAAAAAAAAAAAAACGTTTTAATACCATCTCCATGCAACCAGCAGCTTTTGTAACCTGTAAAACAGCTGTTCCTTCTAAAAGTAAATGAAAAAAGTGTTGGAATTTTACACAAATTGCTACTATTAATAGATAGGAATGCACTAAAAGTTGATTCACATCCGAATCCCGATTCTAATTTTTATTCAATCATAATTTTCAAAAATCTATTAAAAAAAAAAAAAAAGTATTTGTATTTTATTTTTTGTATATATTTTTTTAAAAGTTCTACCAATGTCAATATCAGATCGGGACACCCGAAAATATTACCTCTCATTTTTATCGTCTTCAAGGTATTCAGAGATGACCATCAAACATATCAGGGTTTCCCTCTACATGTAATTGATCATGGCGGCCCGCCACAGGAACATTTTCATCATTTTTATTGTTTATAAGAATCAAATTCTTAAAACACGTGTCTACGCCATCTCCATGCAACCAGAAGGAGCTTTTCCAACCTTGAAAAAGTTTCATTGTAATTATTATACCAAATACTACATTGCGGGAATCAGTTTGAATCGAGAATTGATTCTGAATCGAATCGTTACCCCAGGAATCGGACTGAATTGTTAGGTGCCCAAAGATTTGCACCTCTAGTAGATCACAAAACGATACAGAATCCCAATCGTTTTCATCACAACAGACCGTAACTACAGTAGCACCTCAACTTACGACCTTAATCGGTTCTACGATGGTGCTCTTAACTCAAAACACTTTTATCTCAAATCAACGTGGCCCTTTATAATCGACTTAACTGATGCCTTTAAAAAAAATAGGACAATAGACACACAAAAGGGGAATACAAACAACTACAGTAGTTTTATGAATATTGGAGAAAGGAAGGTACTTCCTTCGAGCTCCTTCTCTGTCAAACACACCATCAGCAGCTTCTCCATATTTTCATGGATAAATGAAAGATCAGGGGTCTCCAAACTACGGCCCGCCAGCGTCCAAAATCCGGCCTGCGGGTAGTCCCGAGTAAAAAATAAAATAAAAATGTTTTGTTTGTTTTTAAAAAAAAAAGTAAATCTATCCCAGACCAAGTACGGCCCGACAGCGTCCAAAATTTAGTACTAGTCCCAGTACTAGTAGTCCCGAGTAAAAAAAAAAAATATATATTTTTTTGTAAACATTTTTTTTAATTTTTTTTTATTAATAATTTTATATATTTTTTTATCTATCCTTTCTACCCCCATCCATCAATCCATTTTCTACCGCTTGGAAATTGTGTGAAAATGTAAACACCGAAAAACCTGCGAAGAACAATTATCTGCAGGTTTTCATGCCAGGCAGTTCTCAAAAGCAGTGTTTTTCAACCTTTTTTGAGACAAGGCACATTTTTAGCGTTGAAAAAATCCGGAGGCACACCACCTGCAGAAATCATTAAAAAACAAAAAACAGTTGACAGTAAAAAGTTGTTGTCTCAATTGTTGGATATGACTTTAAACCATAACCAACCATGCATCAATATAGCTCTTGTCTCAAAGTAGGTGTACTGTCACCACCTGTCACATCACACCCTGACTTATTTTGACTTTTTTTGCTGTTTTCCTGTGTGTAGTGTTTTAGTTCTTGTCTTGTGCTCCTATTTTGGTGGCGTTTTCTCTTTTTTTGGTATTTTCCTGTAGCAGTTTCATGTCTTCCTTTGAGCGATATTTCCCGCATCTACTTTGTTTTAGCAATCGAGATAATTTCTGTTGTTTTTTAATCCTTCTTTGTGGGGACATTGTTGATTGTCATGTCATGTTCGGATGTACAGTACATTGTCTTTGCTCCACAGTAAGTCTTTGCTGTCGTCCAGCATTCTGTTTTTGTTTACTTTGTAGCCAGTTCAGTCTTAGTTTCGTTCTGCATATCCTTCCCTAAGCTTCAATGCCTTTTCTTAGGGGCACTCACCTTTTGTTTATTTTTGGTTTAAACATTAGACACCTTTTTTTACCTGCACGCTGCCTCCCGCTGTTTCCGACATCTACAAAGCAATTGGCTACCTGCTGCCACCTACTGATATGTAAGAGTATTACACGGTTACTCTGCCGAGCTCTAGACAGCACCGATACTCAACAACAACACATCATTTGCAGACTATAATTACTGGTTTGCAAAAAATATTTTTAACCCAAATAGGTGAAATTAGATATTCTCCCACGGCACACCAGACTGTGGTTGAAAAACACTGCTCTAAAGGGTAAGCGCACCTTTTCAAATTTATAGACCACATTGGTCTGATTATGGTCTTTTAAAAAAAAAAAAAAAAACTGCCATACTGTCCAGGTGGACTTTTCCTCTTTTATCCGCAATTTCTTCACTTTTACTTTCTCTTCTCACTCCATGCAAAGAATCAACCGCAAGATGGCGCAACCAAACTTGATAATTGATACTGTTACCAAAAAGATAAAAACACATTTTTTTATCGTAATTGAGAACGTTTTATCGCCAAGCTCCATCCTGAACCCCTGTGCCCTTCTTCTTTAGTCAGAAACGACAACGTCAATCAACAGCGCCCCTACTGGTTGCAGCCAGGTGGTGCACTGCATTTGGCCTCAATTGTAACCACCCTAACAGTCTTTAACGATCAATTACCGTTGCACATTCCCACGGTCTGACATCACTTTTGAGGAAATCGAACCCAAACTCGTCGGGCTCGCAAGCGCCTGGGTAAATCAGCACTTTTGCCGTTTGCAAAAAGAAGTTAAGGAGCAAATGAAGAACATGTGCGAAGCGACCTTTAACCCCGCTTAAACACAAAGAACCTTTTAACGACCTGCACTGTGGACGTGCAAAATGCAATGCCATCATTTTTTTTTTTTTGTCCCGTAACAAAACTCAGCTGCAGATGTTATTCCATTTGGAATTTTCTCTCAAAAGCGGCCGCAAGAACGGTGTATTTTCTTTTCGGGGTAGGGAGCGAAAAAAAAAGAAAAAAAAAAAGGCAGCAGTATTTTTTTTTTTTGATTTTTTTTTTCTTCGCCGGTCCCGTGTCGTTCCACGGAGAATTATGAAGAAAACATCTGGAAGACATTTTTCCAGGCTTTTCCGAGGCTTTAGCAGACAGCACAATGGCGCTTATCAAGTCCAGATGTGAGGGCGCTGGGCGAATAGCGAGCTTTTCTTCTGCTTTCCTTTTTTTTTTTGGTGGGGCGGAAAAAAGCGCAAAAAAAAAAAAAAAAAAAAAAGCCGTTGAGCGTCCGCCGGTGTCGCCGTCGGCGCCTTTGGCCCGACTCCAACCTTGTTTTGATTGGGACAAACTATTCCAAGAATGTTTTTTCGGTGCGTTTGATACCGAGCGAGACTTGATTAATCATAACAAACCTCAGTGGAACGCCGTGAAAAGACCCCATTGATTGGAATCGGGACGACTCAGCAAAAACGCCGCGTTATTATATTGTGGGCGGACATCTTTGTTCCTTCTGGAAGATTCCCTCGGGGCCTGAAAAGTCCTAACCTTCACATTTGACCTCCGACCCCCCCCTGCTCTCATTCCTGACTTTTATGTGTGACAGGCCTTCTGTTACTAGCGCCCTCCGCCATGCCGGTGAAGGAAGTCTTCCTCATGAATGACCTTCCTCGACGCTCCAGAGGTCACTCGCTAATCCGCTCAGCTTTGCCAGCTTGGTTTTTTTTTTGCCGCAAAGAAACGTGCTAGCATGCTAACACAGCTCCTAGCTTTGCATACGCTTGAGTGTGAAAAAATTTAAAATGTTGAAAATCTTTGATAAAAACAACAATCTAACAGCGCTACTGTCTGTTGCTAGGGACGGGTACCAAATACGGTACTTTTTTTTTGGCACCGGCCAAATCCAACGGTGCCTTGTGTCGGCGCTCACTCCAGCAGCACTGAGAGCGGACTCTATAGGCAATTTTCAATGCCAACAAAAAAAAAAAAAACGCCCCAAAGTAAAATTTGCTAGCTTGATGCTAACATACATTGGTTTTGCTATTGACATGCTACTCATTAGCATTAGCGATTTTACATGGCGATTTCAACACCTCTAAATCGGTTAATGAAAACTACAACTAAAACGCACGTTACAATTAAATAGCGGGCGTGTTGTAGATAATACGTACAGTATTAACACTTTTTAGGGTGCAACAAAAAACCCACTACTGCTATTTAACGTCTTGAACTTGCAACTGTAATCGCAACTTCTTGTCGTACTTGCAAATGATAATATGGTGATAATAAATCAGGCTACAACAACTGGACAGCAGTTATTATAATCAGCTCATTTTTAAATGTTGCAATAAAATTTTTATTTTACTATCAGAAATAATTAATATTCATTAACTTTGCTACTGACATGCTACTCATTAGCATTAGCGATTTTACATGGCGAATTCAACACCTCTAAATCTGTTAATGAAAACTATAACTAAAACGCATGTTACAATTAAATAGCGGGCATGTTGTCGATAATACTTACAGTACTAACACTTTTTAGGGCACAACAAAAAACCCACTACTGCCATCTAACGTCTTGAACTTGCAACTGTAGTCGCCACTTCTTGTCATACTTGCAAATGATAATATGGTGATAATAAATCAGGCTATGACAACTGGACAGCAGTTATTATAATCAGCTCATTTTTAAATGTTGCAATAAAATTTTTATTTTACTATCAGAAATAATTAATATTCATTAACTTTGCTACTGACATGCTACTCATTAGCATTAGCGATTTTACATGGCGAATTCAACACCTCTAAATCTGTTAATGAAAACTATAACTAAAACGCATGTTACAATTAAATAGCGGGCATGTTGTCGATAATACTTACAGTACTAACACTTTTTAGGGCACAACAAAAAACCCACTACTGCCATCTAACGTCTTGAACTTGCAACTGTAGTCGCCACTTCTTGTCATACTTGCAAATGATAATATGGTGATAATAAATCAGGCTATGACAACTGGACAGCAGTTATTATAATCAGCTCATTTTTAAATGTTGCAATAAAATTTTTATTTTACTATCAGAAATAATTAATATTCATTAACTTTGCTACTGACATGCTACTCATTAGCATTAGCGATTTTACATGGCGATTTCAACACCTCTAAATCGGTTAATGAAAACTACAACTAAAACGCACGTTACAATTAAATAGCGGGCGTGTTGTAGATAATACGTACAGTATTAACACTTTTTAGGGTGCAACAAAAAACCCACTACTGCTATTTAACGTCTTGAACTTGCAACTGTAATCGCAACTTCTTGTCGTACTTGCAAATGATAATATGGTGATAATAAATCAGGCTACAACAACTGGACAGCAGTTATTATAATCAGCTCATTTTTAAATGTTGCAATAAAATTTTTATTTTACTATCAGAAATAATTAATATTCATTACCTTTGCTACTGACATGCTACTCATTAGCATTAGCGATTTTACATGGCGAATTCAACACCTCTAAATCTGTTAATGAAAACTATAACTAAAACGCATGTTACAATTAAATAGCGGGCGTGTTGTAGATAATACGTACAGTATTAACACTTTTTAAGGTGCAACAAAAAACCCACGACTGCCATCTAATGTCTTGAACTTGCAACTGTAGTCGCAACTTCTTGTCATACTTACAAATGATAATATGGTGATAATAAATCAGGCTACGACAACTGGACAGCAGTTATCATAATCCGCTCATTTTAAAATTTTGCAATAAAATGTTTATTTTACTATCAGAAATAATTAATATTCATTAACTTTGCTACTGACATGCTACTCATTAGCATTAGCGATTTTACATGGCGATTTCAACACCTCTAAATCTGTTAATGAAAACTACAACTAAAACGCACGTTACAATTAAATAGCGGGCGTGTTGTAGATAATACGTACAGTATTAACACTTTTTAGGGTGCAACAAAAAACCCACTACTGCTATTTAACGTCTTGAACTTGCAACTGAAATCGCAACTTCTTGTCGTACTTGCAAATAATAATATGGTGATAATAAATCAGGCTACAACTGGATAGCAGTTATCATAATCAGCTTATTTTAAATGTTGCAATAAAAATTTTATTTTACTATCAGAAATAATTAATATTCATTAACTTTGCTCCTGACATGCTACTCATTAGCATTAGCAATTTTACATGGCGATTTCAACACCTCTAAATCTGTTAATGAAAACTACAACTAAAATGCACGTTACAATTAAATAGCGGGCGTGTTGTCGATAATACTTACAGTATTAACACTTTTTAGGGCACAACAAAAAAACCACTACTGCCATCTAACGTCTTGAACTTGCAACTGTAGTCGCAACTTCTTGTCATACTTGCAAATGATAATATGGTGATAATAAATCAGGCTACGACAACTGGACATCAGTTATTATAATCAGCTAATTTTTAAATGTTGCAATAAAATTTTTATTTTACTATCAGAAATAATTAATATTCATTAACTTTGCTACTGACATGCTACTCATTAGCATTAGCAATTTTACATGGCGATTTCAACACCTCTAAATCTGTTAATGAAAACTACAACTAAAATGCACGTTACAATTAAATAGCGGGCGTGTTGTCGATAATACTTACAGTATTAACACTTTTTAGGGCACAACAAAAAACCCACTACTGCCATCTAACGTCTTGAACTTGCAACTGTAGTCGCAACTTCTTGTCATACTTGCAAATGATAATATGGTGATGATAAATCAGGCTACAACAACTGGACAGCAGTTATCATAATCAGCTTATTTTAAATGTTGTAATAAAAATGTGATTTTACTATCAGAAATAATTGATATTCATTAACTTTGCTACTGACATGCTACTCATTAGCATTAGCGATTTTACATGCCGTTTTCAATACCTCCATAACTGTTAATGAAAACTACAACTAAAATGCACGTTACATTTAAACAGTGGGTGTGTTGTAGGTAATACGTACAGTGTTAACACTTTTTAGGTGCAACAAAACACCCACTACTGCCATCTAACGTCTTGAACTTGCAACTGTAATCGCAACTTCTTGTCGTACTTGCAAATGATAATATGGTGATAATAAATCAGGCTACAACAACTGGACAGCAGTTATCATAATCCGCTCATTTTAAAATGTTGCAATAAAAATGTGATTTTACTATCAGAAATAATTAATATTCATTAACTTTGCTACTGACATGCTACTCATTAGCATTAGCAATTTTACATGGCGTTTTCAACACCTCCATAACTGTTAATGAAAACTACAACTAAAATGCACATTACATTTAAACAGCGAGTGTGTTGTCAGTAATACTTACAGTGTTAACGCATTTTAGGGTGCAACAAAAAACCCACTACTGCCATCTAACGTCTTGAACTTGCAACTGTAGTTGCAACTTCTTGGCATACTTGCAAATGATAATATGGTGATAATAAATCAGGCTACAACAACTGGACAGCAGTTATCATAATCCGCTCATTTTTAAATGTTGCAAAAATATTTTTATTTTACTATCAAAAATAACTAATATTCATTAGCTTTGCTATTGACATGCTACTCATTAGGTATTCGCGATTTTACATGGCGATTTCATCACCTCCAAATCTGTTAATTAAAACTACAACTAAAATGCACGTTACAATAAATAGCAGGTGTGTTGTAGGTAATACTTACAGTGTGAACACTTTTTAGGGTGCAACAAAAAAAACATTACTGCCATCTAACGTCTTGAACTTGCAACCGATTGTCATACTTGCAAATTATAATATGGTGATAATACATCAGGCTACAACTGGACAGCAGTTATCATAATCAGCTTATTTTTAATGTTGCAATAAAAATGTGATTTTACTATCAGAAATAAGTAATATTTATTACCTTTGCTATTGACATGCTACTCTTTAGCATTAGCAATTTTACATGGCTCAAAATCTGTTAATTAAAACCTACAACTAAAATGTATGTTACATTCAAACAGCTGGTGCCTAATAGGTAGAATACTTACAGAATTGACACTTTTTAGGGCACAACAAAAACCACCATAAACTATACACTACTGCCATCCAACGTCTTGGACTTGTAGCTGTAATTGCAACTTCATGTCATACTTGCAAATGATAATATGGTGATAATAAAACAAGATGTAACAAACTGGACATTTTTAAATGTGTTTATCATCAAAAACACACACAAAAGTACCAAAATTGGTACCGTTAAGTACCGGTATTGACTCCCAGGTATTGGGTCCAATGTGAACGGCACCCATCCCTATGTATCTTTGTTGAAAATGCTAACTCGTCTTTTAGCTCAGGGATTCTCAAACTGTGGCTCCATCTAGTGGTACGCCAAAGAATCACTCAACTAAATATGCAAACCCAGTGTTACTGTTCAAACTGTGTGTAATGTGACGGTGGCCAACAATATCGAAAATATATTTTTGAATAAATCCACTGCCTTGTTTTTAATGAACACTTAGGCCTACTACACTACTGTGTTTTTATTGTTGTTCATTGTGGTGGTACTTGGTGAACAAATGTCAGAGAAGCACTGTTTGACATTATAAAAGTGGAGGAAATCGGCCATATTGATTGGATTTTTGAAGCACCTTGCAATGTGGACGTTATTATCCCGAAACAAAGTGTTTGTGCCCCAGACCGATCTTTTCCCATCGCTCACTTCCTCGCTCATTATCTATCGCGATCTGAACCCGAGTCCTGAAAGGATCCCTTAAAGCGTGTCCGCTTTTGTTCTCTCAGATCTCCGCCAAAGTTACTTTTATTGGCGGCCAGGCGGCTTCACAAACAGCCCACTTAATCCCGGAACCAATTTCGGCATCCGCTGTCTTTTCCCTTCTCCCTGCAAGTCCTGGACGCCGCGGACCCCTCGCCATCAGCGTGCGCAAGTCCACCTGTCGGACTCAAAGGCCCGCGTCAGGCCAGTCCAGCAGCAGACCACCAACCGTGACGGGCTACATGCTAATAATACACCCCCGCCCTTTTTTAACCCCCAGTTGGTGCTGGTTGAAGATTCCTAAATGTGAAGGAATTTCTTTTTTCTGATGTCCATTAGGCCCGGACTGGACTTGAATCCAGAACCCCCCGCTGATAGAAAGCAATTTGCATGCTGTATATAAACTAGTATGGCGTTGTTGTTGCGTCAATCAAATGTATTGCAACAAATGCTGCTTTCACCAAGACACCCTTTCGGGGTTACGCAACGTACTATCGCACGGCCACACTGATAGTACAGGAGATTCATTGCGTCCTTAAAGGAGCTTCACCATGATGCCCTTCCCCCAAGAAGTTAGGGTTGGACGAACGTACTATCTATCGCACAGCCACGTAGATAGCATCCAATACATGCTGCGTGTAAACTCCTACATGCTGTATATTAACCAGTGCAGCGGATTTATTGCGTCAAACGTGCGCTGTTTTGAGCATTTCGGGGGCTCCCTTTCCTTTGGGGGCTTCACCATGACACCCTTTTTTGGGTTACACAACGTACTATCGCACGGCCACACTGATGGCATCCATCACATGCTGTATACTAACCAGTACAGCGGATTTATTGCGTCAAAGGTGCACTGATTTGAGCATTTCGGGGCTCCCTTTCCTTTGGGGGATTCACCAAGACACCCTTTACGGGTTATACAACGGCCACACTGATGGCATCCATTGCATGCTGTATACTAACCAGTACAGCGGAATTATTGCGTCAAAGGTGCACTGATTTGAGCATTTCAGGGCTCCCTTTCCTTTGGGGGATTCACCAAGACACCCTTTACTGGTTATACAACGGCCACACTGATGGCATCCATTACATGCTGTATACTAACCAGTGCAGCGGATTTATTGCGTCAAACGTGCACTGATTTGAGCATTATGGGGGCTACCTTTCCTTTTGGGGGCATCACCAAGAAACCCTTTTCGGATTATACAACGGCCACACTGATGGCATCCATTGCATGCTGTATATTAACCAGTGCAGCGGATGTATTGCGTCAAACGTGCTCTGATTTGGGCATTTTGGGGGCTACCTTTCCTTTGGGGGATTCACCAAGACACCCTTTTCGGATTATACAACGGCCACACTGATGGTATCCATTACATGACGTATTCTAACCAGTACAGCAGATTTATTGCGTCAAACATGCACTGATTTGAATATTATGGGGGCTTGCTGTCCTTTTGGGGGCATCACCAAGACACCCTTTTCGGATTATACAACAGCCACACTGATGGCATCCATTACATGCTGTATACTAACCAGTATAGCGGATTTATTGCGTCAAACGTGCTCTGATTTGAGCATTTCGGGGCTCCCTTTCCTTTGGGGGATTCACCAAGACACACTTTTCGGGTTATACAACGGCCACACTGATGGCATCCATTACATGCTGTATACTAACCAGTACAGCGGATTAATTGCGTCAAACGTGCACTGATTTGAGTACTTCGTGGCTCCCTTTCATTTGGGGGATTCACCAAGACACCCTTTTCGGGTTATCCAACGGCCACACTGATGGCATCCATTGCATGCTGTATATTAACCAGTGCAGCGGATTTATTGCGTCAAAGGTGCACTGATTTGAGCATTATGGGGGCTACCTTTCTTTTGGGGGATTCACCAAGACACACCTTTCTGATTATACAACGGCCACACTGATGGCATCCATTGCATGCTGTATACTAACCAGTACAGCGGATTTATTGCGTCAAACGTGCACTGATTTGAGCATTTCGGGGCTCCCTTTCTTTTGGGGGATTCACCAAGACACCCTTTTCAGGTTATCCAACGGCCACACTGATGGCATCCATTACATGACGTATTCTAACCAGTACAGCGGATTTATTGCGTCAAACGTGCACTGATTTGAGCACTTCGTGGCTCCCTTTCATTTGGGGGATTCACCAAGTCACCCTTTTCGGGTTATACAACGGCCACACTGATGGCATCCATTGCATGCTGTATATTAACCAGTGCAGCGGATTTATTGCGTCAAACGTGCACTGATTTGAGTATTTCGGGGCTCCCTTTCTTTTGGGGGATTCACCAAGACACCTTTTTCAGGTTATACAACGGCCACACTGATGGCATCCATTACATGCTGTATACTAACCAGTACAGCGGATTTATTGCGTCAAACGTGCACTGATTAGAGCATTTTCCGTACAGTTGCTTCACCATGACACCCTTTGCGGGTTACACAACGTACTATCGCACGGCCACACTGATGGCATCCATTACATGCCGTATATTAACCAGTGCAGCGGATTAATTGCGTCAAACGTGCACTGTTTTGAGCATTTCGGGGGCTCCCTTTTCCCCACAGGGGCTTCACCACGACACCCTTTCAGGGTTACACAACGTACTATTGCACGGCCACACTGATGGCATCCATTACATGGTGTATATTAACCAGTACAGCGGATTAATTGCGTCAAACGTGCTCGGATTTGAGCATTTCGGGGGCTCCCTTTCCTTTGGGGGATTCACCAAGACACCCTTTTCGGGTAACACAACATACTACCGCAAGGCCACACATCTGTACACCAGTACAGCGGCGTCATTGCGGGAAAAACACGCTTTTACTCTGAGCTTTTTCAGGGGGCTCCACCCTGCCGCTTCACCCAGACGCCCCTCTTTTAGGGACGATGCGGTCACGAAAAAGACAAAAGCAAAGAAAAACTCCCAACAAATTCCTAAAGTCCGCAACTTGAAACTTGAAACTCGGGAGTCAGAGGGATGAGTTGTGGGGCGAAAAAAAGGGGTTGAAGGGAAGTCGGCATCTTACCTGAATTGGCCTGCGACGTGACAAAAAGCAAAAAGAGCGCCAAGGAGATTTGGGCATCCCTTATCCTCCTTTTAACTTTCCATCTGATGGGGGTATCCATGACCGCCTGCCTGAGTGCTCCCAGGCTCTAAGCAACTCTCTGGGACCTGCGGCCGCTACTTGTGATGAGGACGAGCACACAAAAAAAAAAAAGTGTAGAAGAAGAAGAAAAAAGAAGGGGGGTGCAGGGGGGGAAAAAGTTTTGAGGTGGGCTCTCAAGCAGCCATAAGGGTCCGTCCGAGTGGGATCCTCCAGTTGTATGACGGCTGCACACACGCCGTCTGTCCCGCTCCGCTGCTGCGCTCCTCTGAGGTGCGTCCGGCCGTCACGTCGCGGCCCCCACCCCGACACACACACACACACACAAAAAACCTCCCCTCCTGCCCCCACCCACCCAGAGACCCCACCCTGGGCTGTCAGTCACTCGGCGAGCGAGCGCACTTTAGGCAAATCACAGCAGTGCATTGAGCGCAGGAAGCCCTGTTATTGGGCCGAGGAGGGGGTCTGGGGGAGGACAAGTCCAGGGGAAAGTTTCACGCCTACAATTCCTGCACTCGGAATTCTTTTTCCACAGAGAGGGGGGGCAGGAAAGAGGATAGCTGAAAGTTGAATCAGAAAGTAACAATTTTTATCGGTTCAAGTATGATTTTAATAAAAAAAAAACATTTTCAAGTAGTATTTCCCATTGGAAATAGGGAGAAATCTGTTCCAGGGTCAAACTGCGGCCATTGTAAAAAGCTTTGTTAACCGGAGTTCAGGAATTCTTAACCTTTTTGACCTGGGGGCGCGGCTTTTCCACTACACAGGGGCCCGGGTCCCACTCAAATATTAACCCCAAATTAGAAATCCTAATTTTATCAGTGTCATTTATTCTATCTGACCTACAAACACCAAAACCAGTGAAGTTGGCATGTTGTGTAAATGTACATGTTTGTATTTATATCCAGTATATATATCTGTGTATGTATGTATTCATACAAACCCCGTTTCCATATTAGTTGGGAAATAGTGTTAGATGTAAATATAAACGGAATACAATGATTTGCAAATAATTTTCAACCCATATTCAGTTGAATATGCTACAAAGACAACATATTTGATGTTCAAACTGATAAACTTTTTTTTTTTTTTTGCAAATAATCATTAACTTTAGAATTTGATGCCAGCAACACGTGACAAAGAAGTTGGGAAAGGTGGCAATAAATACTGATAAAGTTGAGGAATGCTCATCAAACACTTATTTGGAACATCCCACAGGTGAACAGGCAAATTGGGAACAGGTGGGTGCCATGATTGGGTATAAAAGTAGATTCCATGAAATGCTCAGTCATTCACAAACAAGGATGGGGCGAGGGTCACCACTTTGAGCAAATTGTTGAACAGTTTAAGAAAAAACTTTCTCAAGCAGCTATTGCAAGAAATTTAGGGATTTCACCATCTACGGTCCGTAATATCATCAAAGGGTTCAGAGAATCTGGAGAAATCACTGCACGTAAGCGGCTAAGCCCGTGACCTTTGATCCCTCAGGCTTTACTGCATCAAAAAGCGACATCAGTGTGTAAAGGATATCGCCACATGGGCTCAGGAACACTTCAGAAAACCACTGTCAATAACTACAGTTTGTCGCTACATCTGTAAGTGCAAGTTAAAACTCTACTATGCAAAGCCAAAGCCATTTATCAACAACACCCAGAAACGCCGCCGGCTTTGCTGGGCCCGAGCTCATCTAAGGTGGACTGATGCAAAGAGGAAAAGTGTTCTGTGGTCTGACGAGTCCACATTTCAAATTGTTTTTGGACACTGTGGACGATGTGTCCTCCGGAACAAAGAGAAAAAGAACCATGTTGAAAAGCCAGCATCTGTGATGGTATGGGGGTGTATTAGTGCCCAAGACATGGGTAACTTACACATCTGTGAAGGCACCATTAATGCTGAAAGGTACATACAGGTTTTGGAGCAACATATGTTGCCATCCAAGCAACGTTACCATGGACGCCCATGCTTATTTCAGCAAGACAATGCCAAGCCACATGTTACATCAACGTGGCTTCATAGTAAAAGAGTGCAGGTACTAGACTGGCCTGCCTGTAGTCCAGACCTGTCTCCCATTGGTGTGGTGTGGCGAATTATGAAGCCTAAAATAGCACAACGGAGACCCCCGGACTGTTGAACAACTTAAGCTGTACATCAAGCAAGAATGGGAAAGAATTCCACCTAAAAAGCTTCAAAAATGTGTCTCCTCAGTTCCCCAACGTTTACTGAGTGTTGTTAAAAGGAAAGGCCATGTAACACAGCGGTAAAAATGCCCTGTGCCAACTTTTTTGCAATGTTAATGATTATTTGCAAAACAAAAAATGTTGTTTCTCAGTTGGAACATTAAATATCTTGTCTTTGCAGTCTATTCAATTGAATATAAGTTGAAAAGGATTTGCAAATCATTGTATTCTGTTTTTATTTATGAATTACACAAAAAGCCAACTTCACAGGTTTTGGGTTTTGTATATTATTCATATTTATTATTTAGGTAGAATACATGTTTTGCCGCTGACGCTAATAACAACGTGAAAATCAACAATTATTCTCAACTTTACTGATAAATGATTCGTTTCACAGAATATTTTGCAACATTTCCACATTCTGAACTGTCAAGTGTATAAATAAGTTAAAAGTCGTCATGAGTCAAACGATACTCAAGAGTCACTGAGTTACAAAACACAAGGAGCGATACTGGGTCCCTCGATATCGCGTTGTCTGTCACTTTAAGAAAAAACAAACAAACATGTGGCTGGTTGTGTGAAATGCCAAACTGCGTTTATCAGGAAGCGCCTCTTTTAGCCCATGGGTGACATATAAGAAGAGTGGCGTTTTTTGTCAGCAAAAATGACATTTTTTCAAAGTGACAAATAAGGTAAATGTTCCTTTCCTGCTTACTATTTGGCTCATTGAGCTATGTTGCATGTTTTATTTTTTTTTTTGCACAGGCTTTCTGTAAAAATAAAAAAATATTTACCGTATTTTTCGGACTGTAAACCGCTACTTTTTCCCTCCACTTTGAATTCTGCGGCTTATAAAACGGTGCGGCTAACTTATGGAAATGTATGGATTTTTCTTCGCCAACGGCCTTATTGTTTTGTGTTCAACAAAATAGTTTTCGACACTGTGTGTTATTGTTTGTGCTACAGCGCCATCTTTTGGACAAGTTCGCTCACTGCAAGTGCTGCGGGTTGAAAATGTACGTCCTGTTTAAATGCCTTGAACCGGAAGTAAAACCGTCGATAGCGTCTCTGCTCGAAAGGATTCTTCGCCCATCACTCCGAGCAACATTTGTAAGTTTTACAATGTAACTAAAACAATTCATAATGACTAAACCTTCCCACGTTTGATGTCCGTAGGAGTGTTTTCATGCATATTTGTACGTGCTATCGTAATGTAATCAAGCCAGCGTCAGTAGCATTAGCTAATATGCATATGGAGTTAGTGTTATTAACTTACAATGGCATTCTTTTTGTATTGTTTCAGTTTTGTAAATTCAGCAAAAGGTCATCATGGAGGTATTGAGTCTGTTTAAACCTACTCAGTGGCCTAGTGCAGTGTTTTTCAACCACTGTGCGTCCCCAGACAATATCTTATGGCACACTAGTGTGCCGTGGGAAATTATGCAACTTCACCTAATTGGTCCAAAAAATATTTTTTACAAATCAATAATTAGAATCTGCAAATAATGTGCTGTTGCTTAGTGTCTGTGTTGTGTAAAACTCAGCAGGGTAACCATGTAATACTCCATGTCAGTAGGTGGCAGCAGGTAGTTAATTGTTTTGTAAAAGCCGGAATGTGTCGGGTGAGGCGAGGATGGTTTGTTGTGATCCCAATATGCAGACCGCAGTGTGCAGGTAAAAAGGTATGTAATGCTTCAACCCAAAATGAACGAAAGGGAAAGGAAAAGGCAATTGCTATGCAAAACGAAAGTAAAACTGAACTGGCTACAAAGTAAACAGAAACAGAATGCTGGACGACAGCAAAAACTTACGGCGTCCACAAAGTACATCCGTACATGACACGACAATCAACAATGTCCACACATAGAAGGACAGCATCAACATAAATAGCCTTGCTAGCTAACACAAAGCAGGTGCGCGGAATAGCGCTCAAAGGAAGACATGAAAGTGCTACAGGAAAACACCAACAAAACAGGAAGGGCCACCAAATAACAAAAGCACTACACACCGGAAAACACCAACAAACTCAAATTAAGGCACAACGACCTTGTGGAGTTTCATTTTTTAAAAGGTTGAAAAACACTGGCCTAGTGGTTAGAGTGTCCGCCCTGAGATCGGTAGGTTGTGAGTTCAAACCCCCGGCCGAGTCATACCAAAGACTATAAAAATGGGACCCATTACCTCCCTGCTTGGCACTCAGCATCAAGGGTTGGAATTGGGGGTTGAATCACCAAAAATGATTCCCGGGCGCGGCCACCGCTGCTGCTCAATGCTCCCCTCACCTCCCAGGGGGTGAACAAGGGGATGGGTCAAATGCAGAGGACACATTTCACCACACCTAGTGTGTGTGACAATCCTTGGTACTTAAACTTAACTTTAACTTAACTAAGTTTAGCTGATCGGTGATCTATCTTCCATGATAATGACCTCTGTTTTGTATGATCAGCCGTTTTACTGCCGTGTTACAGACACCGTTTGGAAACAGTTAAGGTATGTAAATAAACATTTCCAAAATCTTTATTTAATTGTTAATAATTGTTATTTACTATTGCCGTTATTTTTGAGTAGGCCAGCTGCTGTTTATAGACGGCAGTAGTGGGTGACGGGGGGAGGCGTCCATTAAAGTTGTCGTTAAAAGTGTGTGGGAAGGCAGTAAACGAGTGGAAAAGATGAATGTCTCCTCCAGACGCTGACAGTGACCTTAAGAGATAGTCAATTACTGCTTTCCAAAAGGCATAATGTGATTATTAACCCTTGCATTAGCCGCTGACAGGGTTTCCCTTCCCTTCTGTTAGAGCGACGAGCAAACACCTGGAACGTTCTCTCACGAGGAGCGTTGGCGTGGCCTTTAAGCGGCGCGTGCCTCCTTCAGGTCAGCCGTCGAGTCGGCGACCAAAGCTGGGAAAGCTCCTCCCCTCTAATTCGTAGTTTGCGCTCCTTCTTAAAAGGTGCTCACACTTCATCCAAACACACACACCACAAGTACCGCCGAGCCCAAAACATGTTTGAGAGAGCAGGTTGGACGGACCTCAAATTTCCTGACTGATATCGACGCAGGCGAACAAATTTTTTAACGGCCCCTGGCACCGTCTAAAAGTACTACTACAGAAAAAAAGACAACAAAGTCGAATAAAAGCGCAAAAAGGTGAAAATCCCAGCAGGCACAAAACATGAAAACAACGTTGAGAACTTGTTGAATTAGTCCTGGCGTTGAGCAACTCAAACCTAACGTTGAAACAACATGCTTTTTGACGACGTTTAATTAATGTCGTTGAATTGACCGTTGAAATTTGGTCATTTCCCAACCAATGTTCTACAACACGAACACGACGTTGAAACAACATGCTTTTTGACGACGTTTAATCAAACAGCTGAGTGTCTATACAAGTTTGGATTGAGGTATGTCGTTTGTTCATGGGGAAAGACGTTAATGTTTCTTGTTTTCATGTTCGCATTCAAGCTAGCAGCAGTCGTTCCGTTAGTTTATCACAGTGCGGTTTTTCGATCAATTTAAAACGACAATACCAATACGGTTTATCGTTTCATCCCAGATACCGTAACACGGCACCGTTAGATTTACATGAATCGAATTTTAAGTGCCAAAAAAGTACCGGATTCGGTGCCACTCCCTAATCATGTTACTGCATTGGTATTGTGAAAATTAAATAATAGTTAAATGTCCAAACTTTTTGACTGGGGGGGCCGCATTGGGCTTTAAAACTTTGACCGGGGGCATGCAAAGTAACTATATATATATATATATATATATATATATATATATATATATATATATATATATATATATATATATATATATATATATATATATATATTTTTTTTTATTTTTTTTTTCCAAATATATATATATTTTAAAATATATATATATATATACACACACATATATATATGTATATATATATTTTTTTTTTTAATTTAATATATATATATATTTAAAAATATATATATATATATATATATATATTTATATAAAAAAATAAGTATATATATAAATATATATATATATATATATATGTATATATATATATATATATACTGTATATATATTTTTTTATATGTATGTATATATATATATATATATACTGTATATATATATTTTTATATATGTATCTATGTATATACATGTATAAAGCCTATACATAAATATGAGTACATATATCATAATAATAGATATATAATTAAGTATTATAATTGATTATTAAACAGTATGTGAAAGTTTAACTCCTACCTTGTTTACTTCCGTAACAACCTCTTTAAAGTGTTTTAATCAAGCAGCTAAAATGTGCCAATAATAGATAAGTGTGGAAAGAGCATTTTGCATTTTTCCCATCATCCCTGGCAGTGGATTTTTTTTAATTTAAAAAAAAAATTTTTTTTAATGTTGATTGGACATGTTTTATAATATTCACAAAGTTCAATGAGCAGGTTGTGTTATGTGTGTCCGTGATTGTTGAATGTTTGTGCTGGTTGATTTTTTTTCCAGCACCATGATTAGGGAAGGTTGTTTGGATTGGGTCATATGAGTTCATGCTGTGCTATGACTCCATGCAAGTTTAATTTATGGATGAGTCCTTCAGGTGGCCACAAAATATGATCATGGCTTATTGGGATGGTTTTAAAAAGACAGACCACGTACCAACACAATTTAAAAATTGCAGTTGTCGCAAAGTCAAACCTCTTGAAAGCAAGAGTTCAGATCATTTTTGGAGTACAAAAGATGCAGTGCAAAGTTGCATTGCTAAAAAATGCAGCTCACGTTAAAGACCAAGCGCTAACATCAATGAGGCTAAAAAACCCTTGTTCATGTTCCGTGAAAACCGCAACACTTTGAAGCGGCAGAATTACTCGTGTTCTTCTCACCTCTCATTTCCCCGACACCCCACCATTTTCATGACACGGCACCTAATCCCTGAGAAGGTGAGAAGAATTATGGAGTAATTCTTACACTTTAATGGTAGACTTGTGGAGCCGCGGGGTTGGAATTCCCGTGCAAAACAGCAGAAGAGAAGAGAAGTGGTCTTCCTTAGACGTTTATGTAGCTTTGCACGGGGACAAAAATGTACAAAACCCAAAACCAGTGAAGTTGGCACGTTGTGTAAATGGTAAAAAAAAAAAACAGAATACAATGATTTGGAAATCCTTTTCAACTTACGTAATTTTTTTGACCAAATAATCATTAACTTAAAATTTAATGGCAGCAACACATTGCAAAAAAGTTGTCACAGGAGCATTTTTACCACCGTGTTACATGGCCTTTCCTTTTAACAACACTCAGTAAATAATTGGGAACTGAGAAGACCAATTTCTGAAGCTTTTCAGGTGGAATTCTTTCCCATTCTTGCTTGATGTACAGCTTAAGTTGTTCAACAGTCCGGGGGTCTCCGTTGTGGTATTTTAGGCTTCATAATGTGCCACACATTTTCAATGGGAGACAGGTCTGGACTACAGGCAGGCCAGTCTAGTACCCGCACTCTTTTGCTATGAAGCCATGCTGTTGTAACACGTGGCTTGGCATTGTCTTGCTGAAATAAGCAGGGGCGCCCATGATAACGTTGCTTGGATGGCAACATATGTTGCTCCAAAACCTGTATGTACCTTTCAGCATTAATGGTGCCTTCACAGATGTGTAAGTTACCCATGCCTTGGGCACTAATACACCCCATACCATCACAGATGCTGGCTTTTCAACTTTGCGCCTATAACAATCCGGTTGGTTCTTTTCCTCTTTGGTCCGGAGGACACGAAGTCCACAGTTTCCAAAAACAATTTGAAATGTGGACTCGTCAGACCACAGAACACTTTTCCACTTTGCATCAGTCCATCTAAGATGAGCTCGGGCCCAGTGAAGCCGGCGGCGTTTCTGGGTGTTGTTGATAAATGGCTGTTGCTTTGCATAGTAGAGTTTTAACTTGCTATTATAGATGTAGTGATGAACTGTAGTTACTGACAGTGGTTTTCTGAAGTGTTCCTGAGCCCATGTGGTGATATCCTTTACACACTGATGTCGCTTTTTGATGCAGTACCTTCCGAGGGATCGAAGGGCACGGGCATTCAATATTGGTTTTCGGCCAAGATTCTCTGAACCTTTTGATCATTTTACGGACCGTAGATGATGAAATCCCTAAATTCCTTGCAATAGCTCGTTGAGAAATGTTGTTTATAAACTGTTGGACAATTTGCTCACCCATTTGTTCACAAAGTGGTGACCTTCGCCCCATTCTTGTTTGTGAATGACTGAGCATTTCATGGAAGCTGCTTTTATACCCAATCATGGCACCCACCTGTTCCCAATTAGCCTGTTCACCTGTGGGATGTTCCAAATAAGTGTTTGATGAGCATTCCTCAACTTTCTCAGTATTTTTTGCCACTTGTGCTAGCTTTTTTGAAACATGTTGCAGGCATCAACTTCCAAATGAGCTAATATTTGCATAAAATAACAAAGTTAATCAGTTCGAACGTTAAATATCTTGTCTTTGCAGTCCATTCAATTGAATATAAGTTGAAAAGGATTTGCAAATCATTGTATTCTGTTTTTATTTACCATTTACACGACGTGCCAACTTCACTGGTTTTTGGGTTGTGTATTTTATGTTCAGTTCTTGTTTTTTTGTGGGTGGTTGTGGCAGCTCTGAGGAACAATGGAGGCGAGTGCTGTCAAAAACCCAGTCGTTGTTGTCTTTGGGACGTTGGAACCAAAATGAGCTTCACAAGAACATATTGAATAATAATATAGTGGGTTGATGTACAGTCTAGTGATCGTTATCACACCTCAAACATGACAAAAATGTGTGTTTGTGTATGGAAGATGGCGAAATGAACCCTCTGGGGCGAACATACTGGAATTTATGAGCAGTTAAGTGCCGACAGGACGGAAAAGTCCTCAAGGAGTTAAGAGTGTATTAAAAAAAGTTTGCTCTCATTTTTGCTCTACTTTTTTTTTTTTTTAACTCAAATTTAAAATAAAAACAGCTAACGTGTTTTTTGGATTGATCTATTCTAACTCTCTAAATGCCCATTTGAACTAATTGTCTTTTTCTCATTTGCTCAGTTATAACCCATATAGTAAATTTTAAACTACTGGGGTAAAGATCAGGCCAAGCGATATAATCATTTTATCGATAAATTCGAGTTTTTTAAAACATTTATGTTTTTTGGACTGAAATTTGTGATACTTTGTCCTTGTTAATTGGCGAAAAGATCGAGCAGAATCCTTTAAGTCCCATGTGTCAAACTCCAGGCCCAGGGGCCAGATCTGGCCTGCCACATAAATTAGTGTGGCCATAATATGTGTAAATAAGTACCTTATATTATCTTAGTAAATGTATTACAAAAATAAAGGTCCTGCGTACAATTACATATATTCACACTTTAAGCATCTCTAATAATAAAACAAAATTATATATCTTCATACATTTCAAAACTATGTTATTGTTCAAATAAATACCTAAATATCTGCTTGATTTATGATTTCAAAGCACGTAATCCAACAAACTGTTCATGTAAAACTTTTAATGCAACATTTTTTTTACAGTAAAATCCACTTTCAATATAGAGAACACTATAATATAACCTATACACTATAAAACACAACAATCGTAGATTTTAGAGTATAAAAAACTGTTTACGTAAAAAAAAACAAAAAAAAAACAGGGGTACCGTTTTTCCATTCCATTTAATTCCATGTATTTTTTTTATTTTATATGCTGTAAAAAATAAAAATAAAAATCTGCAAAAATTATTGTAAAATTGTAGCGACTGAGCTGCCAGTTTTATACAGTACAATCCAAAGATTTTGTTTTGTACAGAGTACGTAAAAAAAGACTATATTATACACGTTTTATATATACACATTTATATTCATACTGCATATTATTCATTGTTAAACGCGGCCCTCTGAGGGCAACCATAACTGCGATGTGGCCCTCTATGAAAACGAGTTTGACACGCCTGCTCTAAGTGGACTATTTGGGGTAGCACCTCAGTCATCTACCCTTAGCTAATCCAAAAATAATCTTGTAGCTACATCTGTAAGTGCAAGTTAAAACTCTACTATGCAAGGCGAAAACCATTTATCAACAACACCCAGAAACGCCGCTGACTTCGCTAGGCCCGAGCTCATCTAAAATGGACTGATGCAAAGTGGAAAAGTGTTCTGTGGTCTGACGAGTCCACATTTCAAATTGTTTTTGGAAACTGTGGACATCGTGTCCTCGAGACCAAAGAGGAAAAGAACCATCCGGAATCTTATAGGCGCAAAGTTCAAAAGCCAGTATCTGTGATGGTATGGAGGTGTATTAGTGCCCAAGGCATGGGTAACTTACACATCTGTGAAGGCACCCTTAATGC
The DNA here is from genome assembly GCF_033978685.3 of Nerophis lumbriciformis. Taxonomy (NCBI): domain Eukaryota; kingdom Metazoa; phylum Chordata; class Actinopteri; order Syngnathiformes; family Syngnathidae; genus Nerophis; species Nerophis lumbriciformis. The sequence continues at coordinate 43,692,849 of NC_084558.2, read as the reverse complement.
TGAAAGGTACATACAGGTTTTGGTGCAACATATGTTGCCATCCAAGCATCGTTATCATGGACGCCCCTGCTTATTTCAGCGAGACAATGCCAAGCCACGTGTTACAACAGTGTGGCTTCATAGTAAAAGAGTGCGGGTACTAGACTGGACTGCCTGCAAATCATTGTATTATGTTTTTATTTACGATTGACACAATGTGCCAACTTCACTGGTTTTGGGTTTTGTAGCGGAGACAAGGACATCAGCATTGATGTACGTCAGCTTTATTTTCAACTCACATCAGCGTTAATTCCAGTCCTTCAACAATCGCTATTTCTTTGTAATGAAAATATATATTCATGCATTACATATAGCCTAATATTTGCGCACCATTAAACTAATCTGGTCGTCTTAAATGAAACCGAAACCGTATGTTGTGATGAAATATCCATTTCCGCTGGCGACTTAGACTTAGACAAACTTTATTGATCTGCAAGGGAAATTGTTCCACACTGTAGCTCAGTTACAAAGGATGGAAAGGATAATGCAGGTATAAAGTACACTAAAAATGTACCATAGTAGCAATATAACATATATGTATGTGGAAGTTGCTTCCTAGCGGTCCCACTGACAGACACTTCACAGGAGCCAAGCTTGCCGTCCTTAACAAAGCTTCAATGCACATAGGTTTTTATCAAAGTCTTTCTTCCGCAGAATGTGACCTTTCAGTCACGTCCGCATCCTCTCTCCCCTCCTGCTCCCGGCCGCTTACTCTTAAAGAGAACAGATGATTAGATTACCACGTACCACCTGTGAAATCTAATCACCTGCCAGCTGTGTCTCGCCATCAGCACTGCCACGCCCCCGTCTGATGGTGCTCTGTCCTCAGCACCATGGATAGAGGCGGTGACCTTTGCTCCTGCAGGCAGCGCTGGCAACATCTCCCTCCACAATGTAATATTTACATATTGTATATACAGTATATAATGTATACTGATATATTATATTATTATATTATATTATATTTGTATATAATATTCACAGTATATAACAAATCCCAATTACCATGTACAATATTACAGTATATGTAACAGCTGCAGCCAAAAAAAAAAAAGGTAGCATAAAATAGAGAGTAGATCAAGCAGAACATATACATTATAAACTAAGAGAGGTAGCTAACATAGAAGCGGAAAGATCAGAATCCAATGGGATCCAGTACTACTTCCTGAATCTGATGCTAAAATATCATATTTGAAGCAATTTGGAGCGTTTAGACTGGCAAAAAAAAATCAGATCTGTGTCACTTTAGGGCAAAAAAAAATCTGATTTGTTGTGCAGTGTACACAGGGCTATTGTGCTAAATTGGAAAGCACCAGCGCTGCATTGCCACACCCGCTGGATGAAGGATGTTCTGTATTTTCTCAAACCGCAGAAAATTAGGCTGACATCGAACGGTCATTCTGTGAAGTTTCAGGAAGTATGGGGTGGTTTTCTGAAGTATGTAAAAGAGGCTGATCTCAAATTTAACCCCGACTGAAAAGTGATGGAAAGGATAATTGATGAGCCTTTTGTCTGCGTTTGTGTATTGAGGACATTCAGGAGTACATTTATCTGTCATGTCATTATTTGACCGTTGCATTAAAAAAACAACAATGTTTTAATATATAATTTTTGTGGGTAACTTGTTTGGCGTGGAGAAAAAAAAGAACATTGGATATGTGGTAGACCCCTGGTCTAGGGGTTATTAACAGATGAGAGGTAGCGGCGTAGGCGCCAGTTTAATCATGTCTAAATGTCATCAAAGAATGATTTACGTCTGAAAGGAAAACATTTTTAATGTCTTTAGGTGGAACAGCTGCTGGCTTTATTCATCTCACCTATAGCCAGTATGAACGTGAAAACACGCACAGGCTGTTGCCAATACTTCAACCTGTAGATCACAGGTGTCATACTCAAGGCCCGGGGGCCAAATCTGTCCCGCCACATTATTTTATGTGGCCCGCGAAGGCCTGGAAATAATATGCGTTGTTTGTTCTTTCCCTTTTGACATAAAACAGCATGCAATTGCATATATTTTGAAAAAAAAATCTATATTATCAAAATCAAAATATTATCCATCCATCCATCCATCTTCTTCCGCTTATCCGAGGTCGGGTCGCGGGGGCAGCAGCCTAAGCAGGGAAGCCCAGACTTCCCTCTCCCCAGCCACTTCGTCCAGCTCTTCCTGTGGGACCCCGAGGCGTTCCCAGGCCATCCGGGAGACATAGTCTTCCCAACGTGTCCTGGGTCTTCCCCGCGGCCTCCTACCGGTCGGACGTGCCCTAAACACCTCCCTAGGGAGGCGTTCGGGTGGCATCCTGACCAGATGCCCGAACCACCTCATCTGGCTCCTCTCGATGTGGAGGAGCAGCGGCTTTACTTTGAGCTCCTCCCGGATGGCAGAGCTTCTCACCCTATCTCTAAGGAAGAGCCCCGCCACCCGGCGGAGGAAATTCATTTCGGCCGCTTGTACCCGTGATCTTGTCCTTTCAGTCATAACCCAAAGCTCATGACCATAGGTGAGAACGTAGATCGACCGGTAAATTGAGAGCTTTCCTTCTTCACCACAATGGATCGATACAGCGTCCGCATTACTGAAGACGCCGCACCGATCCGCCTGTCGACCTCACGATCCACTCTTCCCCCACTCGTGAACAAGACTCCGAGGTACTTGAACTCCTCCACTTGGGGCAAGATCTCCTCCCCAACCCGGAGATGACACTCCACCCTTTTCCGGGCGAGAACCATGGACTCGGACTTGGAGGTGCTGATTCTCATCCCAGTCGCTTCACACTCAGCTGCGAACCGATCCAGTGAGAGCTGAAGATCCTGGCCAGATGAAGCCATCAGGACCACATCATCTGCAAAAAGCAGAGACCTAATCCTGCAGCCACCAAACCAGATCCTCTCAACGCCTTGACTGCGCCTAGAAATTCTGTCCATAAAAGTTATGAACAGAATAGGTGACAAAGGGCAGCCTTGGCGGAGTCCAACCCTCACTGGAAACGTGTCCGACTTACTGCCGGCAATGCGGACCAAGCTCTGACACTGATCATACAGGGAGCGGACTGCCACAATCAGACAGTCCGAAACCCCATACTCTCTGAGCACTCCCCACAGGACTTCCCGAGGGACACGGTCGAATACCTTCTCCAAGTCCACAAAACACATGTAGACTGGTTGGGCAAACTCCCATGCACCCTCAAGGACCCTGCCGAGAGTATAGAGCTGGTCCACAGTTCCACGACCAGGACGAAAACCACACTGTTCCTCCTGAATCCGAGGTTCGACTATCCGGCGTAGCCTCCTCTCCAGTACACCTGAATAGACCTTACCGGGAAGGCTGAGGAGTGTGATCCCACGATAGTTAGAAGACACCCTCCGGTTCCCCTTCTTAAAGAGAGGAACCACCACCCCGGTCTGCCAATCCAGTGGTACCGCCCCCGTTGTCCACGCGATGCTGCAGAGTCTTGTCAACCAAGACAGCCCCACAGCATCCAGAGCCTTAAGGAACTCCGGGCGGATCTCATCTACCCCCGGGGCCTTGTATTCCAAAAATATTTTTTGTTAACATAAAGATAAATACTGTATTTAAATATCTGCTTGACTTATGATTTCAAAACAAATTCTCAATAAAATTGTTTTGGATTTTACGGTTAAATTCTGACATCACATGAACAAATATAAGACCTTCTGAAGGAAAAGTACTGTGGTCAGATGAAACAAAAATTGAGCTGTTTGGCCACAATATCCAGCAATATGTTTGGAGGAGAAAAGGTGAGGCCTTTAATGCCAGGAACACCATCCTAACCGTCAAGCATGGTGGTGGTAGTATTATGCTCTGGGCCTGTTTTGCTGCCTATGGAACTGGTTCTTTACAGAGAGTAAATGGGACAGTGAAAAAGCAATATTACCTCCAAATTCTTCAGGACAACCTAAAATCATCAGCCCGGACTGTTGGGTCTTGGGCGCAGTTGGGGGTTCCAACAGGACAATGACCCCAAACACACATCAAAAGTGGTAAAGGAATGGCTGAATCAGGCTAGAATTAAGGTCTTAGAATGGCCTTCCCAAAGTCCTGACTTAGGTAGGTAGGTCTTTATTGTCATTGCACAAGTACAACAAAACTTTTTTTCAGCACAAACTTGTTCAAGATTAGACAAACAAACAGTGCACAGGGTTACAGAACAGGAACGCTGATGGGTCGCCACAAGGCGCCCCGTAAAAGATGGGAAAAGGGTAAACGCTGGGGAAGGATGACTTAAAAAAATACAATCTGGAGTGGGAAAAAAACCTCCATAGCAAAGCACATATACATATTACAACATACATCTCAAGATATCTAGCAACAGAGGGTAGGGAGTGAGGGGCCAGGGTGGCAGGCTGCAGCTCTTCAGGCGCTGCCCATCCGTCCATCACCCCTATGGGATTTGCGTCAAGGGCGTTGGATTGGGGGTGGGATATGTGTGTGTGGCGTATATTTTTTGTGGATGCTTGTGTGTGTGTAAGCTTGCAGTGTGTCTCTGTTCCGCGGCCTTGGTGTTGTGTAGCTGATAGTCAGTCCAAAGTCAACAACAACAAGTGTGTGTCCATGAGAGACAAGAAGCGAGTTTGTTGTGTCTTCGTCGCACTGTCCTTCGGGAGAGTCTCGAAGCCAGCGAAACAATCCAAGTTACAATGTTTTGTATGCGAGTGAAAATAAACATTGCTTTTCACTCTAAATTGTCTATGACTGATCCTCAAAATTCATCCTGCGGGGCAGACAGTCCGATGTGATCCAAATCACAAGAGTGTCCACAGTTCTTCCCGCATCCTCCAATCATTTGTGGCAGCTTTGGGGTACTTTGAAGACTGCCAGCAACTTCCAATTTGTCGACAAACCAGAGCAACGCTTACTCCATTCAGCAGATGTCCTGTTGTCATAATTCCGAATAGGTAGATCTCTTCACGTCCTCAACTGCAAGGGTCGTCAGGCACGCGTCGTGTGTCCAGCAACAACCGTTCCGTCACGACAAGCAGGTTCCCCCAAACCCAAGATCTTGTCAATTTCGTTGAGGACAGTTAAATAGTTCCAATGTTTACATTTGGAGAGCAGTGCAAAAAGAGGCAACAAAAAAGTTAAGACAAGACAAAGAAGCAAGCAGGAGAGATAAAGGAGAGGAAAGGTGAGCGTCCGCCCTCGATGAGTGCCAGTGAGAAAGACCGTGTGGACAATGCTAAAGAAACAAGTCTGTGTCAGAAAACCAACACATTTTGGCTGAACTGCACCAATTTTGTCAAAAGGAGTGGTCAAAAATTCAACTAGAACGGGGGTCGGCAACCCGCGGCTCTTGAGCCGCATGCGGCTCTTTAGCGCCGCCCTGGTGGCTCTCTGGAGCTTTTTCAAAAATGTATGAAAAATGGAAAAAGATGAGGGGAAAAAAAATATTTTTTGTGTTAATATGGTTTCTGTAGGAGGAAAAACATGACACAAACCTCCCTTATTGTTATAAAGCACACTGTTTATATTAAACATGCTTCACTGGTTCGAGTATTTGGGGAGCGCCGTTTTGTCCTACTAATTTTGGCGGTCCTTGAACTCACCTTAGTTTGTTTACATGTATAACTTTCTCCGACTTTCTAGGATGTGTTTTATGCCACTTCTTTTTCTTTCTCATTTTGTCCACCACACTTTTAACGTTGTGCGTGAATGCACAAAGGTGAGTTTTGTTGATGTTATTGACTTGTGTGGAGTGCTAAACGGGCATATTTGGTCAATGCAGGACTGCAAGCTAATCGATGCTAACAGGCTATTTAGACTAGCTATATGTACATATTGCATCATTATGCCTCATTTGTAGCTATATTTGAGGTCATTTAGTTTCCTTTAAGTCCTCTTAATTAAATAAATGATAAATAAATCAATTACATTTATATCTCATGACACACTATCTGTATGTGATATGGCTTTTAATTTTTTGTGGCTCCAGACAGATTTGTTTTTGTATTTTTGGTCCAATATGGCTCTTTCAACATTTTGGGTTGCCGACCCCTGAACTAGAAGCTTGCCAGAAGCTTTTGGATGGCTACCAAAAGTGCCTTATTGCAGTGAAACTTGCCAAGGGACATGTAACCAAATATTAACATTGCTGTATGTATACTTTTGACCCAGCCGATTTGGTCCCATTTTCAGTAGACCCATAATAAATTCATAAAAGAACCAAACTTTTTTGTGACCAACAAGTATGTGCTCCAATCACTCTATCACAAAAAAATAAGAGCTGTAGAAATTATTGGAAACTCAAGACAGCCATGACATTATGTTCTTTACAAGTGTATGTGAACTTTTGACCACGACTGTATATACCGTACATGTATATTCATATATTACTCATTGTTAAAAGCGGCCCTCTGAGGGCAACCATAACTGCGATGTGGCCCTCAATGAAAACAAGTTTGACACCCCTGCTGTAGATCATCCTTCATCGTTCCATTCCGCAATGAATGGGCAAAGTTTTATCGCAGTTTTCATCGAAAAAACGCTGTTCCTGGGAAAGCTGAGAACGAAAGACAGGGTACAGTACTTCGACTTGACTCGTTATTCGACGGCATCTGAGGTAGCATCTCTAACTGTTACCGGGAGGGCATTCCATGGCACTGGAGCCCGAATAGAAAACGCTCTATAGCCCGCTGACTTTTTTTGGGCTCTGGGAATCACTAATGAGCCGTTATCATTCTTATCAATGATAACAAAGTTATCATTACCTTATTATTGTCATGACTTGGTCCTGGGTGTTTGCTTTTCTGGGATGCAACGGAAAGTTGGCTCGGGCGAGACGGGAATGTAAGTACATAATTTATTTTAAACACTATAACTACAAAAAGAAGTGAACAAAAGGCGCGCACAATGGCGGAGAACAAACTATGAAACCAAAAAGACTATAAACATGGAACAAAAACTTACTTTGGCATGGGACATGAAGCATGATCTAAGAGGATGAAGAGTGTGTAGAGCATAATTGTGGGATGTCGTCAGCACGACAAACTGAAAACAATGAACTTAAATACTATAGACATGATTAACGAAAACAGGTGCGTGACTCAAAACGTGAAACAGGTGCGTGACGTGACAGGTGAAAACTAATGGTTGCTATGGTGACAAAACAAAAGTGCACAAAAAGTCCAAAAACAAAACCGAAGATGACCAAAACAAAAACATGATCACACAGACATGACAATTATCATTATCACTGTTACAGCTCCCAGACTCTGGAACAACTTGCACCAGTCCCTCCGTGATCTTGACTGTGTCGACACTTTGAAGAAACATTTTGGAAACTTCTCTTTTTAGTAAAGCTTTTACTTAAAGGGGAACATTATCACAATTTCAGAAGGGTTAAAACCATTAAAAATCAGTTCCCAGTGGCTTATTTTATTTTTCGAAGTTTTTTTCAAACTTTTACCCATCACGCAATATCCCTAAAAAAAAGCTTCAAAGTGCCTGATTTTAACCATCGTTATATACACCCGTCCATTTTCCTGTGACGTCACATAGTGATGCCAATACAAACAAACATGGCGCATAGAACAGCAAGCTATAGCGACATTAGCTCGGATTCAGACTCGGATTTCAGCGGCTTAAGCGATTCAACAGATTACGCATGTATTGAAACGGATGGTTGTAGTGTGGAGGCAGGTAGCGAAAACGAAATTGAAGAAGAAACTGAAGCTATTGAGCCATATCGGTTTGAACCGTATGCAAGCAAAACCGACGAAAAAACGACACGACAGCCAGCGACACGGGAGAAAGCGAGGACAAATTCGGCGATCGCCTTCTAACCAACGATTGGTATGTGTTTGTTTGGCATTAAAGGAAACTAACAACTATGAACTAGGTTTACAGCATATGAAATACATTTGGCAACAACATGCACTTTGATAGTGCAGACAGCCCAATTTTCATCAATTAATATATTCTGTAGACATACCCTCATCCGCTCTCTTTTCCTAAAAGCTGATCTGTCCAGTTTTGGAGTTGATGTCAGCAGGCCAGGGAAGCTAGGGTCGATATTCTTCTCTTGATCATCTTCGGTGGCATAAGGAACGGTGTGAGCCAAGACATCCAGGGGGTTTAGCTCGCTCGTCTGTGGGAACAAACTGCCGCCATTGCTTGCCGTGCTACCGAGGCCCCTTGCTCACACACTCCGGCAGATTCAATGGGGGTCTGGCGGCAGATTTCTTTGACTTTATCGTTGGAAATGCATCTGCTTTGAGTGTCGCAGGATATCCACACATTCTTGCCATCTCTGTCGTAGCATAGCTTTCGTCGGTAAAGTGTGCGGAACAAACGTCCAATTTCTTGCCACTTTCGCATCTTTGGGCCACTGGTGCAACTTGAATCCGTCCCTGTTCGTGTTGTTACACCCTCCGACAACACACCGACGAGGCATGATGTCTCCAAGGTACGGAAAACAGTCGAAAAAACGGAAAATAACAGAGCTGATTTGACTCGGTGTTTGAGAAAATGGCGGATTGCTTCCCGAGAGTGAATAATAGAAAGGTGTTTAATTCGCCAAAATTCACCCATTTAGAGTTCGGAAATCGGTTAAAAAAATATATGGTCTTTTTCCTGCAACATCAAGGTATATATTGACGCTTACATAGGTCTGGTGATAATGTTCCCCTTTAATGCACCTTTGAACTATCAATTTGAATCCACTTTGTATTCTTTTAATGATGTCGCCCCTGTTGTTTTAATAGAATTGTTGATTTACTTCACCTATGTCTTGTACCTTTGTGATTTGATCTGTGAAAAGCGCTTCATAAATAAAATGTACTTAGTGTTAAATGAAAAAAACAAACTAATAGCATTAATTACTAAAGTACAGAAAGTTGTTACCGTGTCAGTTCAAATGTGAAAGTATGCTGAGGTCAGGGGTCATTACTTCCAGCTTTGTTTTAATCTTGTGTGTCAGTCCAGTGAGTGTTTGGACCACACAGACTCAACAGTACAAAAAGTCTTCAAGTTCTCCTTTTTTTCCCCCTCCGTGCGTTCTCGCAGACGGTTCCGCTGCCGTATTGTTGCTGGACGAGGGCCCGTCGGCTGCACCCAACTCAACCCAAACGGGGCAGTGTCTCTCCCTGCCTCTCGACCCCTAGAGCCGTCTCCAAAGTACATTTGTACGGCTGCGAATGCGGGCCAGCCCCCTGTCAGTCAGCGGCTTGGACTTTTTCACGGCGGCGTCGAGCGTGTCAGCTTAGTGAAGGCGATGGTTAACAGCATCAAGACGAGAAAAGAACAACATCAAAACAAAACAAAACAAAAAACGTCAAACCGAGCATGAGCATATGAGAGAAAAACATTTCAGTTGTTTATGTGAGAGCATTTCAGTAGTGTATGTGAGAGGTCATTCTGAATAATGTCCCCAACGGCCCCTCTTATGAGCAGGCCCGCTTTCACACGCGCTAATCAAAACACACACACACACACCTTACACGTTGTCGTGAACTCGCCAGCTGCCACTTGTCAGCTGGCTGTTGTTGGCCCGCTGCCGCTCGCCTCCGGAGTAGGGGGGAGTTTGTGAAGGGAAACGTCTCGAGCGGGCAGGGGCGCCCAAACCTTTTTGCCATCAAAGTGAAAATGTGCCAACGGTCCGCGGGCCAAACACAGTATTTTGTGCCAAAAGTGTCGCTAATTTTTAAACAGCTCGCGTCACAGTCCCATTTTAATATTAGCATGTAGTTTTGTCTCGATACCAAAATGTATTTCAATACCTTTCAGTACTTTTCGATACTTTTCTAAATAAAGGGCACCACAAAAAATGGCATTATTGGCTTTATTTGAACAAAAAATCTTAGGGTACATTAAACATATGTGTATTTATGCAGTTAAGTCCTTAAATAAAATAGTGAACATACAAGACAACTTGTCTTAGTAGTAAGTAAACAAACAAAGGCTCCTAATTTAGTCTGCTGACATATGCAGTAACATATTGTGTCATTTTCAATTCTATTATGTTGTCAAAATAATTAAGGACAAGTGGTAGAAAATGAATTATTAATCTACTTGTTCATTTACTGTTAATATCTGCTTATTTTCTCTTTCAACATGTTCTATCTACACTTCTGTTAAAATGTAATAATCACGTATTCTTCTGTTGTTTGGATGCTTTACATTAGTTTTGGAGGATATCACAAATTTGGTTATCAATCCGATACCAAGTAGTTACAGGATCATACATTGGTCATATTCAAAGTCCTCATGTGTCCAGGGACATATTTCCTGAGTTTATAAACATTTTATACTCTCTATTTTATGCTGCAGCTGTTACATATACTGTAATATTGTACATGGTAATTGTTATATGTTGTATATATGATATAAACATATAATATAATATAATATATCAGTATATATAATATACTGTACATATATTATGTAAATATTACATATATGTTATATTTTATATTGCTACTACGGTACATTTTTAGTCTATTTTTATACCTGCATTGTCCTTTCCATCCTTACTCTTTCCATCCTTTGTAACTAAGCTACTGTGTGGAACAATTTCCCTTGTGGATCATTAAAGTTTATAATATACATTTTTTAAAAACTAATAAGATTTTGTGATGCTAAAATATATCGATGTAATCATAGTAGTATCGACTAGATACGCTCCTGTACTTGGTATCATTACAGTGGATGTTAGGTATAGATCCACCAATGGCGTTTGTTTACATTTTGGTGCCTGTGAGCTACGGTGTGTAGTGAAGCATGTTTAACTATTCCTCGTCCTGCAGGGATGATATTTGTAAAAAACGTACTTTATTTGTCGCCATGGAGGCGAGGATTAGTGATTTAGAAGTAGCTAAAACACTGCAGACTGCGAATGGACGTTAGCCGCTAGCTAGCTAGCCGTTTCTTAAAGCACCTCTTCCTGAGGGTGTTTCAGTGTTATAACTTCACCTTTTTCTTTAGTTTTTAAGTCAAAATGCGTCTGTTCTCCCTTTTCTGTCTACACACTGTGTCTGCTTGTCAGTACTCCGTGATTTTGCGCTGACGAACATGCTCGTCTGCTCGTAAACCGGCAATATCATGACGTGGGGGGTGGTGGACCACTACTTTTTAGCGGTGGTATAGGACCAAATAGGATTTATTAGTATCGCGGTACTATACCAATGCCGATATACCGTACAACCCTATTAGCATGCTAGCGTTTTTGCTTATTTCGCAGTTACTTGACATAAGATACCTGTTAGCATACCATTGTTAGTATACTAGCTTTTCTTTAGATAATTTTGTAGGTTTACACACACCTCAGTCATATTTTAGTACTTGATGTATGCTAACGTTATCATTTTAAACACATTTTTAGATACACAAATATATTTTAGCACTTGACGCACGTTGCAGTTAGCATTTTAGCTTGCTAAAATTTACGTGCTTGCTTTTTTACCGAATTCAACAGGTATTTAGCAATTTATATTTTGGTATTTCTCTAGTGTGAACTGTAAACATGTTGTTAACATGTTAGCATAGTACCTTTATAAGCTTGTTTTGCTCATACGTTTAGTTACTTGATGCTATCTGGCCAGCGTGCTAATTGTTAGCATTTCAGTTTGGCTTTGGAACTTCAAAATTTCGCTCAAAATTCAATTTTTTATTTATTTGAAAAGAAAAAAGTATATATTGTGCTAGTTTTGAAGGAGAAAACTACCAAAACGCTTCAACCTAAGTAAAAAAAAAAAGGCTCCATTTTGCCAAAAATGTACTAGCTTGATGATAATATACATCGGCTTTGCTATTGATTAGCATTAGCAATTTTACATGGCGATTTCAACACCTCCAAATTGGTAAATGAAAACTACAACTAAGATGCACGTTACAATAAAACAGCTGGTGTGTAATAAGTACAATACTAACTACTAAAAGTTTTTAGGGAGCAACAAAAGACTAGATTGAGCAAACTTACTTGCCAAAAATTTCAAATTATGCTGACAATTTCATTGGAAAAAAAATGTGTTTAAAAATGGTTTTAAAATTTAGTGTATAAAAATTAAGTGTTTTAAAATTCGGTGTATAAAAATTCAGCGTATAAAAATTTAGTGTACAAAAATTCAGTGTAAATAAATTCAGCGTAAAAAAAACCCAGTGTATACAAATTCAGTGTTTTAAAATTTGGTGTATAAAAATTCAGTGTAAATAAATTCAGTGTAAAAAAAAAACCAAGTGTATAAAAATTCAGTGTATAAAAATGTAGTGTAAAAAAAATTTCGTGCTTAAAAACTCTTGCTGTTGCTGCTTCAAAAAGCAAGACTCACTTCCAGTAAATTAAGACAAGAGCAATGGATCCTGTCAAGTTTAAAGTCCCGTGATAAAGGGTCTTGCAAAATAGCATAAAAAAAGAAAGCAATTCACTGGGCTAGCTGGGCATGATACAACATAATTAACATTTCAAGGTGGCCCGCAATCTTTACCCAGAGAATTTGTATACACTGAATTGTTTTACTTTGAATTTTTATGCACTGAATTTTTATGCACTGATTTTTTTTACACTGAATTTGTATGCTCTAAATTTTTATGCACTGAATTTTTATACACTGATTTTTTTTATACACTGAATCTTTTACACACTAAATTTTTCTACACTGATTTTTTTTCCCACCGAATGTTTATACACTGAATCTTCTTTTTTGTTTTGAATTTTTATACACTTTTTTTTACACTGAATTTGTATACACTGAATTTTTATACACTGAAATTTTTTACTTTGAAATTTTATACACTGATTTTTCTTAACACTGAATTTTTACACACTGAATCTTTTACTCACTAAATGTTTCTACACTGATTTTTTTTATACACTGAATTTTATACACTGAATCTTTAACACAAACGTTTTCTACACAGAATTTTTTTATTTGGAATTTTTATACACAGAATTTTTTTACACTTAATTTTTATACACTGAATTTTTTTACTTTAAATTTCTATACGTTGATTTTATTTTTACACAGAAATTTTTACACACTAAATTTTTCTACACTGAATTTTCTTTCCTGTGAATTATCTTACACCAGATTTTTTTTTACACTGAATTTTTTACACACCACATATTTCTACACAGAATTTTTTTACAGTTTTTTTACACTACATTTTTCTACACTGAATTTTTTTTACTGTGAATTGTTATACACTTAATTTTTTTACACTGAATTGTTTTGCATACTACATTTTTCTACACTGAATTTTTTTACTTTGAATTTTTATACACTGAATTATTTTTTACACTGAATTTTTTACGCACCACATTTTTCTACACAGATTTTTTTTACACACTAAATTTTTCTACACAGAATTTTTTTTACTGTGAATTTTTATACACTTATTTTTTTTACACTTTGAATTTTTCGACCCAGAATTTTTATGCACTGAATTTTTTTAATGAAATTGTCAGCATAAAAAGCGTAAACAAATTCAATTCACAAAATTCAAACTCAAAGAATTCAGTTACATGAATTCAGTGTCAAAAAAAGCCTTTCAAAATAAAGATGCAAACCCTTTTATTTGAACTTGTGTTTGACTTGATCATTAAAAGCATAAGTGAATGTCTCGCTCGCCATGTGTCAGAAAGTGAGCGCCCTCGATAACCCCATTGTCTCCGTCTGGACACTGGACCCTGCTGGTCTAGACCTGGTCTTTCCTTCACATGTGGCTCGCAGCCCTGCTTCTTGGCTCCTTGCGACCCTCGCCGTGTTGCCCTTTGGATGCGAAAAAAAAAAAAAAAAAAACTCCACAAGCTGCAGTCATGATGAAGCAGGGAGGAAAAAATGCAATGCAAGCTCGGAGCAACATGCCCTCATGTAATAATTACTCATCTGTGTCATGGTCTGATGAGGAGGAACGCTTGACTCACTTGGACTCATCAAATGGCTTCGCTTCGTACAAAGACACTTTTGTCACTCTTACTTTGCGAGTGCAACCGTTATTCCAATGAGCTAAAAGCCACACGCTCATTGTCTAGCGCAGCTCTTAAAGTGTTACACTAGCGCACATGTGTCAAACTCAAGGCCCGGGGGCCAGATGTGGCCCGCCACTTCATTTTATTTGGCCCTCGAAAGCCTGTAAATAATATGTATCAATAAAGTACTGTAACTTGTCTTACTAAATGTATTTGTGGAGGGAGATGTGGCCAGCGCTGCCTGCAGGAGCAAAGGTCACCGCCTCTGTCCATGGTGCTGAGGACAGAGCACCATCAGACGGGGGTGGAGCAGTGCTGACGGCGAGACACAGCTGGCAGGTGATTAGATTTCACAGGTGGTACGTGTTGATCTAATCATCTGTTGTCTTTAACAGTAAGCGGCCGGGAGCAGGAGGGGAGAGAGGATACGGACGTGACTGAAAAGTCACGTTCTACTGGAGAAAGAGTTGGACACAAATCTATGCACATTAAAAACTTTGTTAAAACTGCACGCTTGGCTCTTGTGCCGTGTCTACAGTGGAAATGCTAGGAGGCAACTTCCACAGTATTCTTTCTTTCTATTTTGGAAAAAGAAAAAAAAAAGAAGTACTCCATGTATTCGCAATTTATGTTAACTTAAATATTGTCTAATTATGCAAAAAATATATTATCAAACATTCAAACCATTTTTTAAATAAAAATAAATACTAATAATAATGATTTCAAAGCAAGCTATCCATCAAATTGTGCAATGTAAAAGTAGCAATAAATTTCATGGTAAAATTGTGAAATTCACTGTGGTTTTTACAGAATTTTTCTATAAATGAAAAAAAAACAGTCCTTTTTTTTAACTGTAATAAACTGTAGTGCCGTTTTGGCATTTACAGTAATACACCGGAAAATCTACAGTTGTTGATTTGCGGTAAAAAATGTAAATAAAATATAAAAACCTGGCAGCTCACGTGCAAAATTTTACTGTAAAATTGCAGGTTTTTTTTAATCTACAGTAAAAAAAAATTATTTAAATTTTACAGTAAACTTCTGGCAACTGAGCTGCCTTTTTTTTTTTTTTTTTTTTTTTTTTTTTTTTTACCATAAAACAGCAGTACAGTTTTTCCATTTACAGTAATATACACTAATTTTTGAGGTGAAATTATTGCTACTTACCATATTTTTTTTTACATTTTAGTTTTTAAAAAATCTACTAAAAAAAAATGCATTTAAAAATTGCGTAATAATAGCATTCACTGTTATAAGCGGCCCTCTGGGGCCAAACATAACTGTGATGTGGCCCTCTTTGTCACCTCAGCAACCATTAGCATGCAAGGGCTCTACTACTACTTGTTACGCACACACCATTACCACAAATGTAATCCCAGTCCACCATGTTCTTGTTCTTGCAGTTTCTAAAGTGGAGTTCACCGAGGCGTTCATCAGACCTTCCAGGGATGACACGTTTTGCGGGCTCCGCAGGGGGAAGGCTGGAAAGAGTGAGATATGTGCTGAGTCGGGCGGCCTGCGGTCGTCGGGCGACGGCTCCGTTACCTCTGCGACGACGGAGGCCGCTGTGAGTATTCCGCTGCAGACACAAGATGACTCAGAGACGTCTCGTACCTTTTCTGTCTTCCACGCGCAGGAAAAAGAAAACTGAAAAAGCCTGCCAGTAAAAGCTATGTTTCCCCTAAAATAAAAGAAACTTGTTTTTGCTCATGACATCTTCCTATTAGGGCTTATTAACAACATCTTTGACCTAAGATTAATCGGCACTAAAAACTATTGACCCACTTCTGATACAATGCTGGTATCAGAACTTTGAATATTGTCTGATACCGACACTGGTCTGATACAATATCACCAGGAATCATACATACTGGGTTTTTGGGTTTTTATTATTGCGTACCAACTAAATTCTAGAAACAAATGGGTTGTTTTTTCTCCATGTACTAGCCACACTGGACTATAATATACATATGTTGTGAAATTAGTTATTTATATTTAAATATTTAGTAAATGTTTATTGACATACCTTAATTGTTTCCAACACGGCAGTAAAAGGGCTGATCAAACAAAACAGATGTCGTCATCATGGACCCACGGGCTGCGGAAGCTAGCTCTCCAATCAGCTAAACAGACTCAATAACTCCACGGTGACGTTTGGGTGAATTTACTGAGGAATTTGTGAAATTAAATCAATACAAAAAGAATGCCATTGTAAGTAAATAATACCATAACAGGCACTCGTAAACTTGTTAGCATTTTAGCAAATGCTAACGATGATAGCGTCATTACATCACGCTAGCACGTACAAATATGCATGAAAACACTCCTACACGTGGGTTATATTTAGTGAGTAGGAATTGTTGTAGTTATATTGTAAAACTTACAATCCAACGCTATGGATGATTAGAAGACAGAACGGCAATTGCACTTTTGGTTGAAAATGTTAAACAATTCTAGAAACAAATGTTTTTTTTCTCCATGTATTAGCCACACTGGACTATAAGATACATACATTGTGAAATGAGTTATTTACATATAAATATTTAGTAAATGTTTATTGACATACCTTAGTTGTTTCCAACACAGCAGTAAAAGGGCTGATCCAACAAAACAGAAGTCGTCGTCACGGACCCACTAGCTGCGGAAGCTAGCTCTCCAATCAGCTATACAGACTCAATAACTCCACGGTGACATTTTGGTGAATTTGTGAAATTCAATCAATACATAAAGAATGCCATTGTAAGTAAATAATACCATAACATGCACTCGCAAATGCTAACAACGCTAGCGTCATTACATTACGATTTAGTGAGTAGGAATAGTTTTAGTTATATTGTAAAACTTACCATGAAGAATCCGTACGAGTAGAAACGCTATGGACGATTAGAAGACAGAACAGCAATTGCACTTTTGGTTCACAATGTTAAACAGTTCTAGAAACAAATGTTTTTTTCCCCATGTATTAGCCACACTGTACTATAATATACATACGTTGTGAAATTAGTTATTTACATATAAATATTTAGTAAATGTTTATTGACATACCTTAATTGTTTCCAAACGGTGTCTGTAACACGGCAGTAAAATGGCTGATCAAACAAAACAGAAGTCATCCTCATGGACCCGCTAGCTGCGGAAGCTAGCTCTCCAATCAGCTAAACAGACTCAATAACTCCACGGTGACATTTTGGGTGAATTTAATGAGGAATTTGTGAAATTAAATCAATACAAAAAGAATGCCATTGTAAGTAAAAAATACCATAACAGGCACTCGTAAACTTGTTAGCATTTTAGCAAATGCTAATGACGCTAGCGTCATTACATAACAATAGCGCGTACAAATATGCATGAAAACAATCCTACACGTGGGACGATTTAGTGAGTATGAATTGTTTTAGTTATATTGTAAAACTTACCATCCAACGCTATGGATGATTAGAAGACAGAACAGCAATTGCACTTTTGGTTCAAAATGTTAAACAGTTCTAGAAACAAATGGTTTTTTTCCATGTATTAGCCAAACTGGACTATAAGATACATACGTTGTGAAATTAGTTATTTACATGTAAATATTTAGTAAATGTTTACTGACATACCTTAGTTTGTTTCCAAACGGTGTCTGTAACACGGCAGTAAAACGGCTGATCAAACAAAACAGAAGTCATCCTCATGGACCCGTGTTGTTGCCTACAGTACAACGACACAAAGGCATCTGATTGGCCCTTTCGAGCACCACATGGGTTCAGTTTTTCTAAATGCTCACTTTAGCATCTTAGCCTTCGGATTTATATTTTTACAAGGAGACCATTGAACATGCATGTCCTGCCTCGACATGTAAAGCCATTTGCAGTTCTTGCCCAGGGCGCCATTAAAGGGGTACTGCACCTCTTTTTTTACCTATCATTCACAACATGTATGTAAGACAAGAACACATTTGTCTTTCTTTTTTATGTATTCTAATTTGTCAGACACGGCAAGTACGAGGCGGCTAACAATGAAGCTAATTCTGCCCAATTAAAAACATCAAAAAACCACCAACTATACTCCATTTACAAACCCCAAAACCAGTGAAGTTGGCACGTGAAGTTGGCACAGTGAAGTTGGGTCACCGTTTTGTGAACAAATGCCTGAGCAAATTGTCCAACAGTTTAAGAACAACATTTCTCAACCAGCTATTGCAAGGAATTTAGGGATTTCACCATCTACGGTCCGTAATATCATCAAAAGGTTCAGAGAATCTGGAGAAATCACTGCACGTAAGCGATGATATTACAGACCTTCGATCCCTCAGGCGGTACTGCATCAAAAAGCGACATCCGTGTGTAAAGGATATCACCACATGGGCTCAGGAACACTTCAGAAAGCCACTGTCAGTAACTACAGTTCGTTGCTACATCTGTAAGTGTAACTATACTATGCAAAGCCAAAGCCATTTATCAACAACACCCAGAAACGCCGCCGGCTTCGCTGGGCCCGAGCTCATCTAAGATGGACTGATGCAAAGTGGAAAAGTGTTCTGTGGTCTGACGAGTCCACATTTCAAATTGTTTTTGGAAACCGTGGACGTCGTTTCCTCCGGACCAAAGAGGAAAAGAACCATCCGGATTGTTATAGGCGCAAAGTTGAAAAGCCAGCATCTGTGATGGTATGGGGGTGTATTACTGCCCAAGTCATGGGTAACTTACACATCTGTGAAGGCGCCATTAATGCTGAAAGGTACATACAGGTTTTGGAGCAACATATGTTGCCATCCAAGCAACGTTATCATGGACGCCCCTGCTTATCTCAGCAAGACAATGCCAAGCCACATTCTGCACGTGTTACAACAGCGTGGCTTTGTAGTAAAAGAGTGCGGGTACCAGAGATGTACAAAACCCAAAACCAGTGAACTTTATTTTTATTTTTATGTATTCTAATTAAAATCGACAGTCTACTTAAAACAATGTATATAATTAATAATGACCCAGAGGAAAATTCATACATTATTCGATGTTACAAGCGGCCCTCTGATAGCAGCCATAACTGCCATGTGGCCCTCAATGAAAACGAGTTTGACATCCTTGATCTACATTAACAATATGATTTACCTGAGTGCATGGACAGGACAGATTTTTATATATAAATAAAATTTTTTTTTTTTTTTTTTTAAATAATCGATTTTTGTTTTTTAATCCATTAAGAATCTTTGCAATTATTTTGAAATCAATATGATTTACCTGAATGTATGGACAGGACAGATATATATATATATGTATATATATATATATATATATATTATATATTTTATTTTTATTTTATTTTATTTTATTTATTTTTATTTTTTTATTTTTCAAATAATCCATTTTTGTTTTTTAATCCATTAAGAATCGTTACAATTATTTTGAAAATCGATGTTTTTTTTTTTTTTTGACACCCTTATTATTTAACCTGTGGTTCTGTTTATGTTACAATTGAGGGTATTTGTGCATTTTTTCTTGTTGATAAAAAAATGTCTATTACATTTAGGGGTCTTTTATAAAAAATAAAAAAATAAAAAAGTTAATCCCTGTTTTATCAACAGTAGTAATGAATATCAGAGTCGAGTTAAAAGTTTGAGTATCGAGAGAACCCTACAAAAGATCAACTTAAGCGTGTTTAGCAGAGGCTTTTTTTTTTTTTAAAAAGAAAAAAAGTGGTTTAGATGGATGACTTTCACGAAAAAAGATCCCCTTTACGTTGTGTCTAAGTGTTTCGTACAACTATTAGCGTTGGTTAGCTTCTTTTTACGCTTGTATGCCACTAAGACTTTCAGAACAGTACAGTTAATGCAGTCTTCAGGACGTGAACTGTACGTGGTGGAATGGCGAGCTGCTCCCAGCGTGTCTGGACGCGTCCGCCTGGGCTCTGGTCTTTAAAGCGTGCGCGTCGCTCTGGCGGCTCAGGCCAGGCTTACTCCACATCTTCTGTTTTTAGACCCTCATCTCCGGATTTATGGCCTCCTTTGGGCCCCTTTTTTTCATCTTTCCATTCATATTCCTGCTGCACTTCCATCCCCTCACGCTACGTTCCTTTCGTTTTCACACAGATGTGAAATGTGAGTGGAGTGGGGATTCAATACGTCCACGTCCCCTGTTGTAGTCCCCACTAGTCTCCCCTTCTGTAGTCCCCACTAGTGTCCCCTGTTGTAGTCCCCACTAGTCTCCCCTTCTGTAGTCCCCACTAGTCTCCCCTTCTGTAGTCCCCACTTGTCTCCCCTTCTGTAGTCCCCACTAGTGTCCCCTGTTGTAGTTCGCACTAGTGTCCCTTTCTGTAGTCCCCACTAGTGTCCCCTGTTGTAGTCCCCACTAGTGTCCCTTTCTGTAGTCCCCACTAGTGTCCCCTGTTGTAGTCCCCACTAGTGTCCCCTTCTGTAGTCCCTACTAGTGTCCCCTGTTGTAGTCCCCACTAGTGTCCCCTTCTGTAGTCCACACTAGTGTCCCCTTCTGTAGTCCCCACTAGTATCCCCTTCTGTAGTCCCCACTAGTGTACCCTGTTGTAGTCCCTACTAGTGTCCCCTGTTGTAGTCCTCACTAGTGTCCCCTGTTGTAGTCCCCACTAGTGCCCCCTGCTGTAGTCCCCACTAGTGTCCCCTGTTGTAGTCCCCACTAGTGTCCCCTTCTGTAGTCCCCACTAGTGTCCCCTGTTGTAGTCCCCACAAGTGTCCCCTGTTGTAGTCCTCACTAGTGTCCCCTGTTGAAGCCCCCATTAGTGTACCCTGTTGTAGTCCCCACTAGTGTACCCTGTTGTAGTCCTCACTAGTGTCCCCTTCTGTAGTCCCCACTAGTGTCCCTTGTTGTAGTCCTCACTAGTGCCCCCTGCTGTAGTCCCCACTAGTGTCCCCTGTTGTAGTCCCCACTAGTGTCCCCTGTTGTAGTCCTCACTAGTGTCCCCTGTTGAAGCCCCCATTAGTGTACCCTGTTGTAGTCCCCACTAGTGTACCCTGTTGTAGTCCTCACTAGTGTCCCCTTCTGTAGTCCCCACTAGTGTCCCTTGTTGTAGTCCTCACTAGTGCCCCCTGCTGTAGTCCCCACTAGTGTCCCCTGTTGTAGTCCCCACTAGTGTCCCCTGTTGTAGTCCCCATTAGTGTCCCCTGTTGTAGTCCCCATTAGTGTCCCTTGTTGTAGTCCTCACTAGTGCCCCCTGCTGTAGTCCCCACTAGTGTCCCCTGTTGTAGTCCCCACTAGTGTCCCCTGTTGTAGTCCCCATTAGTGTCCCCTTCTGTAGTCCCCACTAGTGTCCCTTGTTGTAGTCCTCACTAGTGCCCCCTGCTGTAGTCCCCACTAGTGTCCCCTGTTGTAGTCCCCACTAGTGTCCCCTGTTGTAGTCCCCATTAGTGTCCCCTTCTGTAGTCCCCACTAGTGTCCCTTGTTGTAGTCCTCACTAGTGCCCCCTGCTGTAGTCCCCACTAGTGTCCCCTGTTGTAGTCCCCACTAGTGTCCCCTGTTGTAGTCCTCACTAGTGTCCCCTGTTGAAGCCCCCATTAGTGTACCCTGTTGTAGTCCCCACTAGTGTACCCTGTTGTAGTCCTCACTAGTGTCCCCTTCTGTAGTCCCCACTAGTGTCCCTTGTTGTAGTCCTCACTAGTGCCCCCTGCTGTAGTCCTCACTAGTGCCCCCTGCTGTAGTCCCCACTAGTGTCCCCTGTTGTAGTCCCCACTAGTGTCCCCTGTTGTAGTCCCCATTAGTGTCCCCCATTGTAGTCCCCACTAGTGTCCCCTGTTGTAGTCCCCACTAGTGTCCCCTGCCGTAGTCCCCACTAGTGTCCCCTGTTGTAGTCCCCACTAGTGTCCCCTGTTGTAGTCCCCATTAGTGTCCCCTGTTGTAGTCCCCACTAGTGTCCCCTGTTGTAGTCCCCACTAGTGTACCCTGTTGTAGTCCTCACTAGTGTCCCCTGATGTAGTCCCCACTAGTGTCCCCTATTGTAGTCCTCACTAGTGGCCCCTGTTGTAGTCCCCACTAGTGTCCCCTGTTGTAGGCCCCACTAGTGTCCCCTGTTGTAGTCCTCACTAGTGTCCCTTGTTGTAGTCCTCACTAGTGCCCCCTGTTGTAGTCCCCACTAGTGTCCCCTGTTGTAGTCCCCACTAGTGTCCCCTGTTGAAGTCCCCATTAGTGTCCCCTGTTGTAGTCCCCACTAGTGTCTCCTGCTGTAGTCCCCACTAGTATCCCCTGCTGTAGTCCCCACTAGTGTCTCCTGTTGTAGCCCCCACAATTGTCCCCTGTTGTAATCCCCACTAGTGTACCTTAGTGTAGTCCCTACTAGGTTCCCCTGTTGTAGTCCCCACTAGTGTACCCTGTTGTAGTCCCCACTAGTGTACCCTGCTGTAGTCCCCACTAGTGTCCACTGTTATAGTCCCCACAAGTGTCCCATGTTGTAGTCCCCAGTGGTGTCCCCTGTTGTAGTCCCCACTAGTGTCCCCTGTTGTAGTCCCCACTAGTGTCCCCTGTTGTAGTCCCCACTAGTGTCCCCTGTTGTAGACCCCACTAGTGTCCCTTGTTGTAGTCCTCACTAGTGCCCCCTGTTGTAGTCCCCACTAGTGTCCCCTGTTGTAGTCCCCACTAGTGTCCCCTGTTGAAGTCCCCATTAGTGTCCCCTGTTGTAGTCCCCACTAGTGTCTCCTGCTGTAGTCCCCACTAGTATCCCCTGCTGTAGTCCCCACTAGTGTCTCCTGTTGTAGCCCCCACCATTGTCCCCTGTTGTAATCCCCACTAGTGTACCTTAGTGTAGTCCCTACTAGGTTCCCCTGTTGTAGTCCCCACTAGTGTACCCTGCTGTAGTCCCCACTAGTGTCCCCTGTTATAGTCCCCACAAGTGTCCCATGTTGTAGTCCCCACTAGTGTACCCTGTTGAAGTCCCATTAGTGTCCCCTGTTGTAGCCCCCATTTGTGTCCCCTGTTGTAGTCCCCACTAGTGTCCCCTGTTGTAGTCCTCACTAGTGTCCCCTGTTGTAGTCCCCACTAGTGTACCCTATTGAAGTCCCCATTAGTGTCCCCTGTTGTAGTCCCCACTAGTGTCCCCTGTTGTAGTCCTCACTAGTGTCCCCTGTTGAAGTCCCCACTAGTGTCCCCTGTTGTAGTCCCCACTAGTGTCCCCTGTTGAAGTCCCCATTAGTATCCCCTGTTGTAGTCCCCACTAGTGTACCCTGTTGAAGTCCCCACTAGTGTCCCCTGTTGTAGTCCCCACTAGTGTCCCCTGTTGTAGTCCCCACAAGTGTCCCCTGTTGTAGTCCCCACTAGTGTACCCTGTTGTAGTCCCCACTAGTGTCCCCTGTTGTAGTCCCCACAAGTGTCCCCTGTTGTAGTCCCCTCTAGTGTCCCATGTTGTATTCCCAACTAGTGTCCCATGTTGTAGTCCCCACTAGTGTCCCCTACTGTAGTCCCCACTAGTGTCCCCTGTTGTAGTCCCCACAAGTGTCCCCTGTTGGAGTCCCCACTAGTGTCCCCTGTTGTAGTCCCCACAAGTGTCCCCTGTTGTAGTCCCCACTAGTGTCCCCTGTTGTAGTCCCCACTAGTGTCCCCTGTTGTAGTCCCCACAAGTGTCCCCTGTTGTAGTCCCCACTAGTGTACCCTGTTGTAGTCCCCACTAGTGTCCCCTGTTGTAGTCCCCACTAGTGTCCCCTGTTGTAGTCCCCACAAGTGTCCCCTGTTGTAGTCCCCACTAGTGTCCCCTGTATTAGTCCCCACTAGTGTCCCCTGTTGTAGTACCCACTAGTGTCCCCTGTTGAAGTCCCCATTAGTGTCCCCTGATGTAGTCCCCACTAGTGTCCCCTGTTGTAGTCCCCACTAGTGTCCCCTGCCAGTCCAACATGGTGGCCCTCATGCCGAGGGCAAAAGGAAAAAATAAGTAAAGTGGAAACATTTAGGCGAGCTGCCATTTTCCACAAAGACTTTGATGGAGGGCCAAACGAGGGGGCCAGAAAGCAGGGGGCCAACGTCTGGCCTGGGGGCCATCTTGTTTTTTATTGGCCTCGGACTTATTCCAAATGCAATAATTGAAACATTGAGGGGGAAAATGAAAGGTGAAGAATTTAAAGTTGTTCCTCACATTCTTGCATTTTCTGTATGCTGCTCTACTTTGATGCAGCCTGACTTATACTGCAGGTCAATTACACCTGATAACCCTTTTAGGGGGTATATTCTAGCCTATAGTGGGGTATATTCTAGCCTATAGTGGGGTATATTCTAGCCTATAGTGGGGTATATTCTAACCTATAGTGGGGTATATTCTAGCCTATAGTGGGGTATATTCTAGCCTATAGTGGGGTATATTCTAACCTATAGTGGGGTATATTCTAGCCTACAGTGGGGTATATTCTAGCCTATAGTGGGGTATATTCTAGCCTATAGTGGGGTATATTCTAACCTATAGTGGGGTATATTCTAGCCTACAGTGTGGTATATTCTAGCCTATAGTGGGGTATATTCTAGCCTACAGTGGGGTATATTCTAGCCGATAGTGGGGTATATTCTAGCCTATAGTGGGGTATATTCTAGCCTATAGTGGGGTATATTCTAGCCTATAGTGGGGTATATTCTAGCCTATAGTGTGGTATATTCTAGCCAATAGTGGGGTATATTCTAGCCTATAGTGTGGTATATTCTAGCCTATAGTGGGGTATATTCTAGCCTATAGTGGGGTATATTCTAGCCTATGGTGGGGTATATTCTAGCCTATCGTGGGGTATATTCTAGCCTAAAGTGGGGTATATTCTAGCCTATAGTGGGGTATATTCTAGCCTATAGGAGGGTATATTCTAGCCGACAGTGGGGTATATTCTAGCATATAGTGGGGTATATTCTAGCCTATAGTGGGGTATATTCTAGCCGACAGTGGGGTATATTCTAGCCTACAGTGTGGTATATTCTAGCCTATAGTGGGGTATATTCTAGCCTACAGTGGGGTATATTCTACCCTATAGTGGGGTATATTTTAGCCTATAGTATGGTATATTCTAACCTATAGTGTGGTATATTCTAGCCTGTCGTGGGGTATATTCTAGCCTATAGTGGGGTATATTCTAGCCTATAGTGGGGTATATTCTAGCCGACAGTGGGGTTTATTCTAGCCTATGGTAGGGTATATTCTAGCCTACAGTGGGGTATATTCTAGCCTATAGTGGGGTATATTCTAGCCTACAGTGGGGTATATTCTAGCCTATAATGGGGTATATTCTAGCCTATAGTGGGGTATATTCTAGCCTATAGTGTGGTATATTCTAGCCTATCGTGGGGTATATTCTAGCCTATAGTGTGGTATATTCTAGCCTATCGTGGGGTATATTCTAACCTATAGTGGGGTATATTCTAGCCTACAGTGGGGTATATTCTAGCCTGCAGTGTGGTATATTGTAGCCTATAGTGGGGTATATACTAGCCTATAGTTGGGTATATTCTAGCCTATAGTTGGGTATATTCTAGCCTATAGTGGGATATATTATAGCCTACAGTGGGGTATATTCTAGCCTATAGTGGGGTATATTCTAGCCTATAGTGGGGTATATTCTAGCCTATAGTGGGATATATTCTAGCCTACAGTGTGGTATATTCTAGCCTATAGTGGGGTATATTCTAGCCTATAGTATGGTATATTCTAACCTATAGTGTGGTATATTCTAGCCTGTCGTGGGGTATATTCTAGCCTATAGTGGGGTATATTCCAGCCTATAGTGGGGTATATTCTAGCCTATAGTGTGGTATATTCTAGCCTATCGTGGGGTATATTCTAACCTATAGTGGGGTATATTCTAGCCTACAGTGGGGTATATTCTAGCCTGCAGTGTGGTATATTGTAGCCTATAGTGGGGTATATACTAGCCTATAGTTGGGTATATTCTAGCCTATAGTTGGGTATATTCTAGCCTATAGTGGGATATATTCTAGCCTACGGTGAGGTATATTCTAGCCTATAGTGGGGTATATTCTAGCCTATAGTGGGGTATATTCTAGCCTATAAAGGGATATATTCTAGCCTACAGTGTGGTATATTCTAGCCTATAGTGGGGTATATTCTAGCCTATAGTATGGTATATTCTAACCTATAGTGTGGTATATTCTAGCCTGTCGTGGGGTATATTCTAGCCTATAGTGGGGTATATTCTAGCCTATAGTGGGGTATATTCTAGCCTATAGTGGGGTATATTCTAAACTATAGTGTGGTATATTCTAGCTTATAGGAGGGTACATTCTAGTTTATAGTGTGGTATATCCTAACCTATAGTGGGGTATATTCTTGCCTATAGTGGGGTATATTCTAGCCTATAGTGGGGTATATTCTAGCCTATAATGGGGTATATTCTAGCCTATAGTGGGGTATATTCTAGCCTATAGTGTGGTATATTCTAGCCTATCGTGTGGTATATTCTAGCCTATAGTGTGGTATATTCTAGCCTATCGTGGGGTATATTCTAACCTATAGTGGGGTATATTCTAGCCTACAGTGGGGTATATTCTAGCCTGCAGTGTGGTATATTGTAGCCTATAGTGGGGTATATACTAGCCTATAGTTGGGTATATTCTAGCCTATAGTTGGGTATATTCTAGCCTATAGTGGGATATATTCTAGCCTACAGTGGGGTATATTCTAGCCTATAGTGGGGTATATTCTAGCCTATAGTGGGATATATTCTAGCCTATAGTGGGGTATATACTAGCCTATAGTCGGGTATATTCTAGCCTATAGTGGGGTATATTCTAGCCTACAGTGGGGTATATTCTAGCCTATAGTGGGGTATATTCTAGCCTATAGTGGGGTATATTCTAGCCTGCAGTGTGGTATATTGTAGCCTATAGTGGGGTATATTCTAGCCTACAGTGGGGTATATTCTAGCCTATAGTGGGGTATATTCTAGCCTATAGTGGGGTATATTCTAGCCTATAGTGGGATATATTCTAGCCTACAGTGTGGTATATTCTAGCCTATAGTGGGGTATATTCTAGCCTATAGTGGGGTATATTCTAGCCTATAGTGGGATATATTCTAGCCTACAGTGTGGTATATTCTAGCCTATAGTGGGGTATATTCTAGCCTACAGTGGGGTATATTCTAGCCTATAGTGGGGTATATTCTAGCCTATAGTGGGGTATATTCTAGCCTATAGTGGGATATATTCTAGCCTACAGTGTGGTATATTCTAGCCTATAGTGGGGTATATTCTAGCCTATAGTGGGGTATATTCTAGCCGACAGTGGGGTTTATTCTAGCCTATGGTAGGGTATATTCTAGCCTACAGTGGGGTATATTCTAGCCTATAGTGGGGTATATTCTAGCCTACAGTGGGGTATATTCTAGCCTATAGTGGGGTATATTCTAGCCTACAGTGGGGTATATTCTAGCCTATAGTATGGTATATTCCAGAGGTGTGGACTCGAGTCACATGACTTGGACTCGAGTCAGACTCGAGTCATGAATTTGATGACTTTAGACTCGACTTGACAAAATGTAAAAAGACTTGCAACTCGACTTAGACTTTAACATCAATGACTTGTGACTTCACTTGGACTTGAACCTTTTGAATTGACATGACTTGACATGACTTGCTACTTTCCCCAAAACCCAAAGATGAAAATCCGTATTTTTCATTGTGTACTTGTCTATCAGCGTTGCGTGTGTCAGCTGGTGTGCTGTCAGTACAACAGCCAATCAAATTAGATCTACTTTGTTTTCATCACACAGCATTCATCCAATCAAATTGCAGGACAACCAACGAAGAAGACATGTCCAAACCACACGCCAGTGAACAAAAAATGATGCCTAAAATAATTTCGTTTGGGTATAAAAATTACGAGGTGGTCAACACAAAACAGTTTGCAGTATGCAACACATGCGGTTCGAAAATTACTGATGGAGAGGCAACAACTTCCAACTTCGTCTGGCATTTGAAGTTGCACAAAGAACGGTAAGTTTTGAATGTAAGATAACGTTTATTGGCTAAGTAACGTGACTTTTATTTGCTGTGTAGTTAAATCAGTGAGGCTGTAAACTTACTGCTAACGTTATAACGTTATTGCAAACACGGGAATCTGTTGCAGTTCACTACCTTATTCATACTTTTTGTTCAGTGATTTTTTTAAGCAGGGTTACGTTAGTCAATATATCACACGTAACGTTAGACGGCGGTCAGCAGCACCGCGTATTTTAGCCACCTAAAAAAAAGACAAAAATAGTAAAATAAAGGTCAGTTAAAATGTATACTATATTATGAATATGTGTACCGTTTTAGCTAGCTTTCTGACATACTGTTGGTTGTTTACCTCAGTGGTCCCCAACCACCGGGCCGCGGCCCGGTACTGGTCCGTGAATCGATTGGTATCGGGCCGCACAAGAAATATATATATATTTTTTTTTTTTTAAATTAAATCAACATAAAAAACACAAGATACACTTACAAGTAGTGCACCAACCCAAAAAAACTATCTCCCCCTTTTGTTCTGGGCATTGAACATGAAGACTCTTCCTTCACTGTTCCGAGTGGCCATGAGAGTCTTGGCAGTGCCTGCCTCCAGTGCTCCAGTGGAGCGAGTTTTACTACGCCCCCATCGTGCACAAATGACTGACAGACTCTTGGCTAATTTGGTCTTTTGCAAATGCAATGCAGCATAGGGCCCTGACATATAAAAAGTACAACTTTTTTGTTATGTTCACGTATATGTCATGTTTTTTCAATGTTAACACTTTTGTACAAATAAGTACATTTGCACTTTATTTTTCAATGGGTTTGTTCTGTAAAGGAATGAGTTAATGTTTAAAATGACTGGTTAATAGTGCTATTATAAAGTGCAATGTCAGCACAATTTT
This sequence comes from Nerophis lumbriciformis, assembly GCF_033978685.3. NCBI lineage: Eukaryota > Metazoa > Chordata > Actinopteri > Syngnathiformes > Syngnathidae > Nerophis > Nerophis lumbriciformis. Next base: position 43,664,083 of record NC_084558.2, on the reverse strand, counting down.
CTTTCCTGCAATTTAAAATGCACTTGTTTTAATAAATAAATACAGCATTTGAAAAACATACACAATCTGTGTTAATATATTAGTCTGTGGTTAAAAGGACTTGAAAGGACTCGAAACTCAAAATGCAGGACTTAGGACTTGACTTGAGACTTTCCAGTCTTGACTTTGGACTTGACTCGGGGCTTGCCTGTCTTGACTCGGGACTTGACTCGGACTTGAGGGCAAAGACTTGAGACTTACTTGTGACTTGCAAAACAATGACTTGGTCCCACCTCTGGTATATTCTAACCTATAGTGTGGTATATTCTAGCCTGTCGTGGGGTATATTCTAGCCTATAGTGGGGTATATTCTAGCCTATAGTGGGGTATATTCTAGCCGACAGTGGGGTTTATTCTAGCCTATGGTAGGGTATATTCTAGCCTACAGTGGGGTATATTCTAGCCTATAGTGGGGTATATTCTAGCCTACAGTGGGGTATATTCTAGCCTATAATGGGGTATATTCTAGCCTATAGTGGGGTATATTCTAGCCTATAGTGTGGTATATTCTAGCCTATCGTGGGGTATATTCTAGCCTATAGTGTGGTATATTCTAGCCTGTCGTGGGGTATATTCTAACCTATAGTGGGGTATATTCTAGCCTACAGTGGGGTATATTCTAGCCTGCAGTGTGGTATATTGTAGCCTATAGTGGGGTATATACTAGCCTATAGTTGGGTATATTCTAGCCTATAGTTGGGTATATTCTAGCCTATAGTGGGATATATTATAGCCTACAGTGGGGTATATTCTAGCCTATAGTGGGGTATATTCTAGCCTATAGTGGGGTATATTCTAGCCTATAGTGGGATATATTCTAGCCTACAGTGTGGTATATTCTAGCCTATAGTGGGGTATATTCTAGCCTATAGTATGGTATATTCTAACCTATAGTAGGGTATATTCTAGCCTGTCGTGGGGTATATTCTAGCCTATAGTGGGCTATATTCTAGCCTATAGTGGGGTATATTCTAGCCTATAGTGTGGTATATTCTAGCCTATCGTGGGGTATATTCTAGCCTATAGTGGGGTATATTCTAGCCTACAGTGGGGTATATTCTAGCCTGCAGTGTGGTATATTGTAGCCTATTGTGGGGTATATACTAGCCTATAGTTGGGTATATTCTAGCCTATAGTTGGGTATATTCTAGCCTATAGTGGGATATATTCTAGCCTACAGTGAGGTATATTCTAGCCTATAGTGGGGTATATTCTAGCCTATAGTGGGGTATATTCTAGCCTATAGTGGGATATATTCTAGCCTACAGTGTGGTATATTCTAGCCTATAGTGGGGTTTATTCTAGCCTATAGTATGGTATATTCTAACCTATAGTGTGGTATATTCTACCCTGTCGTGGGGTATATTCTAGCCTATAGTGGGGTATATTCTAGCCTATAGTGGGGTATATTCTAGCCTATAGTGGGGTATATTCTAAACTATAGTGTGGTATATTCTAGCTTATAGGAGGGTATATTCTAGCCTATAGTGTGGTATATCCTAACCTATAGTGGGGTATATTCTAGCCTATAGTGGGGTATATTCTAGCCTATAGTGGGGTATATTCTAGCCTATAATGGGGTATATTCTAGCCTATAGTGGGGTATATTCTAGCCTATAGTGGGATATATTCTAGCCTACAGTGTGGTATATTCTAGCCTATAGTGGGGTTTATTCTAGCCTATAGTATGGTATATTCTAACCTATAGTGTGGTATATTCTACCCTGTCGTGGGGTATATTCTAGCCTATAGTGGGGTATATTCTAGCCTATAGTGGGGTATATTCTAGCCTATAGTGGGGTATATTCTAAACTATAGTGTGGTATATTCTAGCTTATAGGAGGGTATATTCTAGCCTATAGTGTGGTATATCCTAACCTATAGTGGGGTATATTCTAGCCTATAGTGGGGTATATTCTAGCCTATAGTGGGGTATATTCTAGCCTATAATGGGGTATATTCTAGCCTATAGTGGGGTATATTCTAGCCTATAGTGTGGTATATTCTAGCCTATCGTGGGGTGTATTCTAGCCTATAGTGTGGTATATTCTAGCCTATCGTGGGGTATATTCTAACCTATAGTGGGGTATATTCTAGCCTACAGTGGGGTATATTCTAGCCTGCAGTGTGGTATATTCTAGCCTATAGTGGGGCATATACTAGCCTATAGTTGGGTATATTCTAGCCTATAGTTGGGTATATTCTAGCCTATAGTGGGATATATATTCTAGCCTACAGTGGGGTATATTCTAGCCTATAGTGGGGTATATTCTAGTCTATAGTGGGATATATTCTAGCCTATAGTGGGGTATATACTAGCCTATAGTCGGGTATATTCTAGCCTATAGTGGGGTATATTCTAGCCTACAGTGGGGTATATTCTAGCCTATAGTGGGGTATATTCTAGCCTATAGTGGGGTATATTCTAGCCTGCAGTGTGGTATATTGTAGCCTATAGTGGGGTATATTCTAGCCTACAGTGGGGTATATTCTAGCCTATAGTGGGGTATATTCTAGCCTATAGTGGGGTATATTCTAGCCTATAGTGGGATATATTCTAGCCTACAGTGTGGTATATTCTAGCCTATAGTGGGGTATATACTAGCCTATAGTAGGGTATATTCTAGCCTACAGTGGGGTATATTCTAGCCTATAGTGGGGTATATTCTAGCCTATAGTGGGGTATATTCTAGCCTACAGTGTGGTATATTCTAGCCTATAGTGGGGTATATTCTAGCCTATAGTGGGATATATTCTAGCCTACAGGGTGGTATATTCTAGCCTATAGTGGGGTATATTCTAACCTATAGTGTGGTATATTCTAGTCTGTCGTGGGGTATATTCTAGCCTATAGTGGGGTATATTCTAGCCTATAGTGGGGTATATTCTAAACTATAGTGTGGTATATTCTAGCTTATAGGAGGGTATATTCTAGCCTATAGTGTGGTATATCCTAACCTATAGTGGGGTATATTCTAGCCTATAGTGGTGTATATTCTAGCCTATAGTGGGGTATATTCTAGCCTATAATGGGGTATATTCTAGTCTATAGTGGGGTATATTCTAGCCTATAGTGTGGTATATTCTAGCCTATCGTGGGGTATATTCTAGCCTATAGTGTGGTATATTCTAGCCTATCGTGGGGTATATTCTAACCTATTGTGGGGTAAATTCTAGCCTACAGTGGGGTATATTCTAGCCTGCAGTGTGGTATATTGTAGCCTATAGTGGGGTATATACTAGCCTATAGTTGGGTATATTCTAGCCTATAGTTGGGTATATTCTAGCCTATAGTGGGATGTATATTCTAGCCTACAGTGGGGTATATTCTAGCCTATAGTGGGGTATATTCTAGCCTATAGTGGGATATATTCTAGCCTATAGTGGGGTATATACTAGCCTATAGTCGGGTATATTCTAGCCTATAGTGGGGTATATTCTAGCCTACAGTGGGGTATATTCTAGCCTATAGTGGGGTATATTCTAGCCTATAGTGGGGTGTATTCTAGCCTGCAGTGTGGTATATTGTAGCCTATAGTGTGGTATATTCTAGCCTACAGTGGGGTATATTCTAGCCTATAGTGGGGTATATTCTAGCCTATAGTGGGGTATATTCTAGCCTATAGTGGGATATATTCTAGCCTACAGTGTGGTATATTCTAGCCTATAGTGGGGTATATACTAGCCTATAGTAGGGTATATTCTAACCTACAGTGGGGTATATTGTAGCCTATAGTGGGGTATATTCTAGCCTATAGTGGGGTATATTCTTGCCTACAGTGTGGTATATTCTAGCCTATAGTGGGGTATATTCTAGCTTACAGTGGGGTATATTCTAGCCGATAGTGGGGTATATTCTAGCCTATAGTGGGGTATATTCTAGCCTATAGTGGGGTATATTCTAGCCTATAGTGGGGTATATTCTAGCCTATAGTGTGGTATATTCTAGCCTATAGTGGGGTATATTCTAGCCTATAGTGGGGTATATTCTAGCTTATAGTGGGGTATATTCTAGCCTATGGTGGGGTATATTCTAGCCTATCGTGGGGTATATTCTAGCCTAAAGTGGGGTATATTCTAGCCTATAGTGGGGTATATTCTAGCCTATAGGAGGGTATATTCTAGCCGACAGTGGGGTATATTCTAGCCTATAGTGGGGTATATTCTAGCCGACAGTGGGGTATATTCTAGCCTACAGTGTGGTATATTCTAGCCTATAGTGGGGTATATTCTAGCCTACAGTGGGGTATATTCTACCCTATAGTGGGGTATATTCTAGCCTATAGTATGGTATATTCTAACCTATAGTGTGGTATATTCTAGCCTGTCGTGGGGTATATTCTAGCCTATAGTGGGGTATATTATAGCCTATAGTGGGGTATATTCTAGCCGACAGTGGGGTTTATTCTAGCCTATGGTAGGGTATATTCTAGCCTACAGTGGGGTATATTCTAGTCTATAGTGGGGTATATTCTAGCCTACAGTGGGGTATATTCTAGCCTATAATGGGGTATATTCTAGCCTATAGTGGGGTATATTCTAGCCTATAGTGTGGTATATTCTAGCCTATCGTGGGGTATATTCTAGCCTATAGTGTGGTATATTCTAGCCTATCGTGGGGTATATTCTAGCCTACAGTGGGGTATATTCCAGCCTATAGTGGGGTATATTCTAGCCTATAGTGGGATATATTCTAGCCTACAGTGTGGTATATTCTAGCCTATAGTGGGGTATATTCTAGCCTATAGTATGGTATATTCTAACCTATAGTGTGGTATATTCTAGCCTGTCGTGGGGTATATTCTAGCCTATAGTGGGGTATATTCTAGCCTATAGTGGGGTATATTCTAGCCTATAGTGTGGTATATTCTAGCCTATCGTGGGGTATATTCTAACCTATAGTGGGGTATATTCTAGCCTACAGTGGGGTATATTCTAGCCTGCAGTGTGGTATATTGTAGCCTATAGTGGGGTATATACTAGCCTATAGTGGGGTATATTCTAGCCTATAGTGGGGTATATTCTAGCCTATAATGGGGTATATTCTAGCCTATAGTGGGGTATATTCTAGCCTATAGTGGGATATATTCTAGCCTACAGTGTGGTATATTCTAGCCTATAGTGGGGTTTATTCTAGCCTATAGTATGGTATATTCTAACCTATAGTGTGGTATATTCTACCCTGTCGTGGGGTATATTCTAGCCTATAGTGGGGTATATTCTAGCCTATAGTGGGGTATATTCTAGCCTATAGTGGGGTATATTCTAAACTATAGTGTGGTATATTCTAGCTTATAGGAGGGTATATTCTAGCCTATAGTGTGGTATATCCTAACCTATAGTGGGGTATATTCTAGCCTATAGTGGGGTATATTCTAGCCTATAGTGGGGTATATTCTAGCCTATAATGGGGTATATTCTAGCCTATAAAGGGATATATTCTAGCCTACAGTGTGGTATATTCTAGCCTTTAGTGGGGTATATTCTAGCCTATAGTGGGGTATATTCTAGCCTATAGTGGGGTATATTCTAGCCTATAGTGTGGTATATTCTAGCCTATAGTGGGGTATATTCTAGCCTATAGTGGGGTATATTCTAGCCTATAGTGGGGTATATTCTAGCCTATGGTGGGGTATATTCTAGCCTATAGTGGGGTATATTCTAGCCTATAGTGGGGTATATTCCAGCCTATAAGAGGGTGTATTCTAGCCGACAGTGGGGTATATTCTAGCCTATAGTGGGGTATATTCTAGCCTATAGTGGGGTCTATTCTTGCCGACAGTGGGGTATATTCTAGCCTACAGTGTGGTATATTCTAGCCTATAGTGGGGTATATTCTAGCCTACAGTGGGGTATCTTCTACCCTATAGTGGGGTATATTCTAGCCTATAGTATGGTATATTCTAACCTATAGTGTGGTATATTTTAGCCTGTCGTGGGGTATATTCTAACCTATAGTGGGGTATATTCTAGCCTATAGTGGGGTATATTCTAGCCTATAGTGGGGTATATTCTAGCCGACAGTGGGGTTTATTCTAGCCTATAGTAGTAGGGTATATTCTAGCCTACAGTGGGGTATATTCTAGCCTATAGTGGGGTATATTCTAGCCTATAGTGGGGTATATTCTAGCCTATAGTGGGGTATATTCTAGCCTATAGTGGGGTATATTCTAGCCTATAGTGGGGTATATTCTAGCCTATAGTGGGGTATATTCTAGCCTACAGTGGGGTATATTCTAGCCTATAGTGGGGTATATTCTAGCCTATAGTGGGGTATATTCTAGCCTATAGTGGGGTCTATTCTTGCCGACAGTGGGGTATATTCTAGCCTACAGTGTGGTATATTCTAGCCTATAGTGGGGTATATTCTAGCCTACAGTGGGGTATCTTCTACCCTATAGTGGGGTATATTCTAGCCTATAGTATGGTATATTCTAACCTATAGTGTGGTATATTTTAGCCTGTCGTGGGGTATATTCTAGCCTATAGTGGGGTATATTCTAGCCTATAGTGGGGTATATTCTAGCCTATAGTGGGGTATATTCTAGCCGACAGTGGGGTTTATTCTAGCCTATAGTAGGGTATATTCTAGCCTACAGTGGGGTATATTCTAGCCTATAGTGGGGTATATTCTAGCCTATAATGGGGTATATTCTAGCCTATAGTGGGGTATATTCTAGCCTTTAGTGTGGTATATTTTAGCCTATCGTGGGGTATATTCTAGCCTATAGTGTGGTATATTCTAGCCTATCGTGGGGTATATTCTAACCTATAGTGGGGTATATTCTAGCCTACAGTGGGGTATATTCTAGCCTGCAGTGTGGTATATTGTAGCCTATAGTGGGGTATATTCTAGCCTATAGTGTGGTATATTCTAGCCTATCGTGTGGTATATTCTAGCCTATAGTGGGGTATATTCTAGCCTACAGTGGGGTATATTCCAGCCTATAGTGGGGTATATTCTAGCCTATAGTGGGATATATTCTAGCCTACAGTGTGGTATATTCTAGCCTATAGTGGGGTATATTCTAGCCTATAGTATGGTATATTCTAACCTATAGTGTGGTATATTCTAGCCTGTCGTGGGGTATATTCTAGCCTATAGTGGGGTATATTCTAGCCTATAGTGGGGTATATTCTAGCCTATAGTGTGGTATATTCTAGCCTATCGTGGGGTATATTCTAACCTATAGTGGGGTATATTCTAGCCTACAGTGGGGTATATTCTACCCTGCAGTGTGGTATATTGTAGCCTATAGTGGGGTATATACTAGCCTATAGTGGGGTATATTCTAGCCTATAGTGGGATATATTCTAGCCTACAGTGGGGTATATTCTAGCCTATAGTGGGATATATTCTAGCCTATAGTGGGGTATATACTAGCCTATAGTCCGGTATATTCTAGCCTATAGTGGGGTATATTCTAGCCTACAGTGGGGTATATTCTAGCCTATAGTGGGGTATATTCTAGCCTATAGTGGGGTATATTCTAAACTGCAGTGTGGTATATTGTAGCCTATAGTGGGGTATATTCTAGCCTACAGTGGGGTATATTCTAGCCTATAGTGGGGTATATTCTAGCCTATAGTGGGGTATATTCTAGCCTATAGTGGGATATATTCTAGCCTACAGTGTGGTATATTCTAGCCTATAGTGGGGTATATACTAGCCTATAGTAGGGTATATTCTAGCCTACAGTGGGGTATATTCTAGCCTATAGTGGGGTATATTCTAGCCTATAGTGGGGTATATTCTAGCCTACAGTGTGGTATATTCTAGCCTATAGTGGGGTATATTCTAGCTTACAGTGGGGTATATTCTAGCCGATAGTGGGGTATATTCTAGCCTATAGTTGGGTATATTCTAGCCTATAGTGGGGTATATTCTAGCCTATAGTGGGGTATATTCTAGCCTATAGTGTGGTATATTCTAGCCTATAGTGGGGTATATTCTAGCCTATAGTGGGGTATATTCTAGCCTATAGTGGGGTATATTCTAGCCTATGGTGGGGTATATTCTAGCCTATCTTGGGGTATATTCTAGCCTAAAGTGGGGTATATTCTAGCCTATAGTGGGGTATATTCTAGCCTATAGGAGGGTATATTCTAGCCGACAGTGGGGTATATTCTAGCCTATAGTGGGGTATATTCTAGCCGACAGTGGGGTATATTCTAGCCTACAGTGTGGTATATTCTAGCCTATAGTGGGGTATATTCTAGCCTACAGTGGGGTATATTCTACCCTATAGTGGGGTATATTCTAGCCTATAGTATGGTATATTCTAACCTATAGTGTGGTATATTCTAGCCTGTCGTGGGGTATATTCTAGCCTATAGTGGGGTATATTCTAGCCTATAGTGGGGTATATTCTAGCCGACAGTGGGGTTTATTCTAGCCTATGGTAGGGTATATTCTAGCCTACAGTGGGGTATATTCTAGCCGACAGTGGGGTTTATTCTAGCCTATGGTAGGGTATATTCTAGCCTATAGTGGGGTATATTCTAGCCTACAGTGGGGTATATTCTAGCCTATAATGGGGTATATTCTAGCCTATAGTGGGGTATATTCTAGCCTATAGTGTGGTATATTCTAGCCTATCGTGGGGTATATTCTAGCCTATAGTGTGGTATATTCTAGCCTATCGTGGGGTATATTCTAGCCTACAGTGGGGTATATTCTAGCCTGCAGTGTGGTATATTGTAGCCTATAGTGGGGTATATACTAGCCTATAGTTGGGTATATTCTAGCCTATAGTTGGGTATATTCTAGCCTATAGTGGGATATATTCTAGCCTACAGTGGGGTATATTCTAGCCTATAGTGGGGTATATTCTAGCCTATAGTGGGATATATTCTAGCCTATAGTGGGATATATTCTAGCCTACAGTGTGGTATATTCTAGCCTATAGTGGGGTATATTCTAGCCTATAGTATGGTATATTCTAACCTATAGTGTGGTATATTCTAGCCTGTCGTGGGGTATATTCTAGCCTATAGTGGGGTATATTCTAGCCTATAGTGGGGTATATTCTAGCCTATAGTGTGGTATATTCTAACCTATAGTGGGGTATATTCTAGCCTACAGTGGGGTATATTCTAGCCTGCAGTGTGGTATATTGTAGCCTATAGTGGGGTATATACTAGCCTATAGTTGGGTATATTCTAGCCTATAGTTGGGTATATTCTAGCCTATAGTGGGATATATTCTAGCCTACAGTGAGGTATATTCTAGCCTATAGTGGGGTATATTCTAGCCTATAGTGGGGTATATTCTAGCCTATAGTGGTATATATTCTAGCCTACAGTGCGGTATATTCTAGCCTATAGTGGGGTATATTCTAGCCTATAGTATGGTATATTCTAACCTATAGTGTGGTATATTCTAGCTTGTCGTGGGGTATATTCTAGCCTATAGTGGGGTATATTCTAGCCTATAGTGGGGTATATTCTAGCCTATAGTGGGGTATATTCTAGCCTATAGTGGGGTATATTCTAGCCGACAGTGGGGTTTATTCTAGCCTATGGTAGGGTATATTCTAGCCTATGGTAGGGTATATTCTAGCCTACAGTGGGGTATATTCTAGCCTATAGTGGGGTATATTCTAGCCTATAGTGGGGTATATATTCTAGCCTATAGTGGGGTATATATTCTAGCCTATAGTGGGGTATATTCTAGCCTATAGTGGGGTATATATTCTAGCCTATAGTGGGGTATATTCTAGCCTATAGTGTGGTATATTCTAGCCTATCGTGGGGTATATTCTAACCTATAGTGGGGTATATTCTAGCCTACAGTGGGGTATATTCTAGCCTGCAGTGTGGTATATTGTAGCCTATAGTGGGGTGTATACTAGCCTATAGTTGGGTATATTCTAGCCTATAGTTGGGTATTTTCTAGCCTATAGTGGGATATATTCTAGCCTACAGTGGGGTATATTCTAGCCTATAGTGGGGTTTATTCTAGCCTATAGTGGGGTATATTCTAGCCTATAGTGGGATATATTCTAGCCTACAGTGTGGTATATTCTAGCCTATAGTGGGGTATATACTAGCGTATAGTAGGGTATATTCTAGCCTACAGTGGGGTATATTCTAGCCTATAGTGGGGTATATTCTAGCCTATAGTGGGGTATATTCTAGCCTACAGTGGGGTATATTCTAGCCTATAGTGGGGTATATTCTAGCCTATAGTGGGGTATATTCTAAACTATAGTGTGGTATCTTCTAGCCTGCAGTGTGGTATATTGTAGCCTATAGTGGGGTATATACTAGCCTATAGTTGGGTATATTGTAGCCTATAGTGGGGTATATACTAGCCTATAGTGGGGTATATTCTAGCCTGCAGTGTGGTATATTGTAGCCTATAGTGGGGTATATACTAGCCTATAGTTGGGTATATTCTAGCCTATAGTTGGGTATATTCTAGCCTATAGTGGGGTATATTCTAGCCTACAGTGGGGTATATTCTAGCCTACAGTGGGGTATATTCTAGCCTATAGTGGGGTATATTCTAGCCTATAGTGGGATATATTCTAGCCTACAGTGTGGTATATTCTAGCCTATAGTGGGGTATATACTAGCCTATAGTTGGGTATATTCTAGCCTATAGTGGGGTATATTCTAGCCTACAGTGGGGTATATTCTAGCCTATAGTGGGGTATATTCTAGCCTATAGTGGGATATATTCTAGCCTACAGTGTGGTATATATTCTAGCCTATAGTGGGGTATATACTAGCCTATAGTTGGGTATATTCTAGCCTATAGTGGGGTATATTCTAGCCTACAGTGGGGTATATTCTAGCCTATAGTGGGGTATATTCTAGCCTATAGTGGGGTATATTCTAGCCTACAGTGGGGTATATTCTAGCCTATAGTGGGGTATATTCTAGCCTATAGTGGGGTATATTCTAAACTATAGTGTGGTATATTCTAGCTTATAGGAGGGTATATTCTAACCTATAGTGGGGTATATTCTATCCTACAGTGGGGTATATTCTAGCCTGCAGTGTGGTATATTGTAGCCTATAGTGGGGTATATACTAGCCTATAGCTGGGTATATTCTAGCCTATAGTTGGGTATATTCTAGCCTATAGTGGGATATATTCTAGCCTACAGTGGGGTATATTCTAGCCTATAGTGGGGTATATTCTAGCCTATAGTGGGGTATATTCTAGCCTATAGTGGGATATATTCTAGCCTACAGTGTGGTATATTCTAGCCTATAGTGGGGTATATACTAGCCTATAGTTGGGTATATTCTAGCCTATAGTGGGGTATATTCTAGCCTACAGTGGGGTATATTCTAGCCTATAGTGGGGTATATTCTAGCCTATAGTGGGGTATATTCTAGCTTACAGTGGGGTATATTCTAGCCTACAGTGGGGTATATTCTAGCCTATAGTGGGGTATATTCTAGCCTATAGTGGGGTATATTCTAGCCTGCAGTGTGGTATATTGTAGCCTATAGTGGGGTATATACTAGCCTATAGTTGGGTATATTCTAGCCTATAGTGGGATATATTCTAGCCTACAGTGTGGTATATTCTAGCCTATAGTGGGGTATATACTAGCCTATAGTTGGGTATATTCTAGCCTATAGTGGGGTATATATTCTAGCCTACAGTGGGGTATATTCTAGCCTATAGTGGGGTATATTCTAGCCTATAGTGGGATATATTCCAGCCTACAGTGTGGTATATTCTAGCCTATAGTGGGGTATATACTAGCCTATAGTTGGGTATATTCTAGCCTATAGTGGGGTATATTCTAGCCTACAGTGGGGTATATTCTAGCCTATAGTGGGGTATATTCTAGCCCATAGTGGGATATATTCTAGCCTACAGTGTGGTATATTCTAGCCTATAGTGGGGTATATACTAGCCTATAGTTGGGTATATTCTAGCCTATAGTGGGGTATATTCTAGCCTACAGTGGGGTATATTCTAGCCTATAGTGGGGTATATTCTAGCCTATAGTGGGGTATATTCTAGCCTACAGTGGGGTATATTCTAGCCTATAGTGGGGTATATTCTAGCCTATAGTGGGGTATATTCTAAACTATAGTGTGGTATATTCTAGCCTATAGGAGGGTATATATATTCTAGCCTATAGTGTGGTATATCCTAACCTATAGTGGGGTATATTCTAGCCTATAGTGGGGTATATTCTTGCCTATAGTGTGGTATATTCTAGCCTATAGTGGGATATATTTTACCTTATAGGAGGGTATATTCTAGCCTCTAATGTGGTGTATTCCAGTTTATAGGAGGGTATAATCTAGCCTATAGTGTGCTGTCTCCTAGCCTATAGGAGGGTGTATTCTAGCCTATGGTGTGGTATATTATATTTTATAGTGGGATATATTCTAGCCTATAGGAGGGTATATTCTAATCTATAGTGTGGTGTATTCTAGCCAATAAGTCGGTATATTATAGCCTATAGTGTGGCACATTCTAGCCTAGGGAGGTATATACTGGCCAATAGTGTGGTATATTCTTGCTGAGGGAGGTATATTCTAGCCTATAGTGTGGTATATTCTAGCCCATAGGAGGGTATATTCTAGCCTCTAGTGTGGTGTATTTTAGCCTATAGTGGGGTATATTCTAGCCTACAGTGGGGTATATTCTAGCCTATAGCTGGGTATATTCTAGCCTTTAGTGGGGTATATTCTAGCCTATAGTGGGGTATATTCTAGCCTATAGTGGGGTATATTCTAGCCTATAGTGTGGTATATTCTAGCCTATAGTGGGGTATATTCTAGCCTATAGTGGGGTATATTCTAGCCTATAGTGGGGTATATTCTAGCCTATGGTGGGGTATATTCTAGCCTATAGTGGGGTATATTCTAGCCTATAGTGGGGTATATTCTAGCCTATAAGAGGGTGTATTCTAGCCGACAGTGGGGTATATTCTAGCCTATAGTGGGGTATATTCTAGCCTATAGTGGGGTCTATTCTTGCCGACAGTGGGGTATATTCTAGCCTACAGTGTGGTATATTCTAGCCTATAGTGGGGTATATTCTAGCCTACAGTGGGGTATCTTCTACCCTATAGTGGGGTATATTCTAGCCTATAGTATGGTATATTCTAACCTATAGTGTGGTATATTTTAGCCTGTCGTGGGGTATATTCTAGCCTATAGTGGGGTATATTCTAGCCTATAGTGGGGTATATTCTAGCCTATAGTGGGGTATATTCTAGCCGACAGTGGGGTTTATTCTAGCCTATAGTAGTAGGGTATATTCTAGCCTACAGTGGGGTATATTCTAGCCTATAGTGGGGTATATTCTAGCCTATAGTGGGGTATATTCTAGCCTATAGTGGGGTATATTCTAGCCTATAGTGGGGTATATTCTAGCCTATAGTGGGGTATATTCTAGCCTATAGTGGGGTATATTCTAGCCTATAGTGGGGTATATTCTAGCCTACAGTGGGGTATATTCTAGCCTATATTGGGGTATATTCTAGCCTATAGTGGGGTATATTCTAGCCTATAGTGGGGTCTATTCTTGCCGACAGTGGGGTATATTCTAGCCTACAGTGTGGTATATTCTAGCCTATAGTGGGGTATATTCTAGCCTACAGTGGGGTATCTTCTACCCTATAGTGGGGTATATTCTAGCCTATAGTATGGTATATTCTAACCTATAGTGTGGTATATTTTAGCCTGTCGTGGGGTATATTCTAGCCTATAGTGGGGTATATTCTAGCCTATAGTGGGGTATATTCTAGCCTATAGTGGGGTATATTCTAGCCGACAGTGGGGTTTATTCTAGCCTATAGTAGGGTATATTCTAGCCTACAGTGGGGTATATTCTAGCCTATAGTGGGGTATATTCTAGCCTATAATGGGGTATATTCTAGCCTATAGTGGGGTATATTCTAGCCTTTAGTGTGGTATATTTTAGCCTATCGTGGGGTATATTCTAGCCTATAGTGTGGTATATTCTAGCCTATCGTGGGGTATATTCTAACCTATAGTGGGGTATATTCTAGCCTACAGTGGGGTATATTCTAGCCTGCAGTGTGGTATATTGTAGCCTATAGTGGGGTATATACTAGCCTTTAGTTGGGTATATTCTAGCCTATAGTTGGGTATATTCTAGCCTATAGTGGGATATATTCTAGCCTACAAAGGGGTATATCCTAGCCTATAGTGGGGTATATTCTAGCCTATAGTGGGATATTTTCTAGCCTACAGTGTGGTATATTCTAGCCTATAGTGGGGTATATACTAGCCTATAGTTGGGTATATTATAGCCTATAGTGGGGTATATTCTAGCCTATAGTGGGGTATATTCTAGCCTATAGTGGGGTATATTCTAGCCTACAGTGGGATATATTCTAGCCTATAGTGGGGTATATTCTAGCCTATAGTGGGGTATATTCTAAACTATAGTGTGGTATATTCTAGCCTATAGGAGGGTATATTCTAGCCTATAGTGTGGTATATCCTAACCTATAGTGGGGTATATTCTAGCCTATAGTGTGGTATATTCTAGCCCATAGGAGGGTATATTCTAGCCTCTAGTGTGGTGTATTCTAGCCTATAGTGGGGTATATTCTAGCCTACAGTGGGGTATATTCTAGCCTATAGCTGGGTATATTCTAGCCTATAGTGGTGTATATTCTAGCCTATAGTGGGGTTTATTCTAGCCTATAGTGGGGTATATTCTAGCCTATAGTGTGGTATATTCTAGCCTATAGTGGGGTATATTCTAGCCTATAGTGGGGTATATTCTAGCCTATAGTGGGGTATATTCTAGCCTATGGTGGGGTATATTCTAGCCTATCGTGGGGTATATTCCAGCCTATAGTGGGGTATATTTTAGCCTATATTGGGGTATATTCTAGCCTATAAGAGGGTATATTCTAGCCGACAGTGGGGTATATTCTAGCCTATAGTGGGGTATATCCTAGCCTATAGTGGGGTATATTCTAGCCTATAGTGGGGTATATTCTAGCCGACAGTGGGGTATATTCTAGCCTACAGTGTGGTATATTCTAGCCTATAGTGGGGTATATTGTAGCCTACAGTGGGGTATATTCTACCCTATAGTGGGGTATATTCTAGCCTATAGTATGGTATATTCTAACCTATAGTGTGGTATATTCTAGCCTGTCGTGGGGTATATTCTAGCCTATAGTGGGGTATATTCTAGCCTATAGTGGGGTATATTCTAGCCGACAGTGGGGTATATTCTAAACTATAGTGTGGTATATTCTAGCCTATAGGAGGGTATATTCTAGCCTATAGTGTGGTATATCCTAACCTATAGTGGAGTATATTCTAGCCTATAGTGGGGTATATTCTTGCCTATAGTGTGGTATATTCCAGCCTATAGTGGGGTATATTTTAGCCTATATTGGGGTATATTCTAGCCTATAAGAGGGTATATTCTAGCCGACAGTGGGGTATATTCTAGCCTATAGTGGGGTATATTCTAGCCTATAGTGGGGTATATTCTAGCCTACAGTGGGATATATTCTAGCCTATAGTGGGGTATATTCTAGCCTATAGTGGGGTATATTCTAAACTATAGTGTGGTATATTCTAGCCTATAGGAGGGTATATTCTAGCCTATAGTGTGGTATATCCTAACCTATAGTGGGGTATATTCTAGCCTATAGTGTGGTATATTCTAGCCCATAGGAGGGTATATTCTAGCCTCTAGTGTGGTGTATTCTAGCCTATAGTGGGGTATATTCTAGCCTACAGTGGGGTATATTCTAGCCTATAGCTGGGTATATTCTAGCCTATAGTGGGGTATATTCTAGCCTATAGTGGGGTTTATTCTAGCCTATAGTGGGGTATATTCTAGCCTATAGTGTGGTATATTCTAGCCTATAGTGGGGTATATTCTAGCCTATAGTGGGGTATATTCTAGCCTATAGTGGGGTATATTCTAGCCTATGGTGGGGTATATTCTAGCCTATCGTGGGGTATATTCCAGCCTATAGTGGGGTATATTTTAGCCTATAGTGGGGTATATTCTAGCCTATAGTGGGGTATATTCTAGCCTATAGTGGGGTATATTCTAGCCTATCGTGGGGTATATTCCAGCCTATAGTGGGGTATATTTTAGCCTATAGTGGGGTATATTCTAGCCTATAGTGGGGTATATTCTAGCCTATAGTGGGGTATATTCTAGCCTATAGTGGGGTATATTCTAGCCTATAGTGGGGTATATTCTAGCCTACAGTGGGGTATATTCTAGCCTATAGTGGGGTATATTCTAGCCTATAGTGGGGTATATTCTAGCCTATAGTGGGGTCTATTCTTGCCGACAGTGGGGTATATTCTAGCCTACAGTGTGGTATATTCTAGCCTATAGTGGGGTATATTCTAGCCTACAGTGGGGTATCTTCTACCCTATAGTGGGGTATATTCTAGCCTATAGTATGGTATATTCTAACCTATAGTGTGGTATATTTTAGCCTGTCGTGGGGTATATTCTAGCCTATAGTGGGGTATATTCTAGCCTATAGTGGGGTATATTCTAGCCTATAGTGGGGTATATTCTAGCCGACAGTGGGGTTTATTCTAGCCTATAGTAGGGTATATTCTAGCCTACAGTGGGGTATATTCTAGCCTATAGTGGGGTATATTCTAGCCTATAATGGGGTATATTCTAGCCTATAGTGGGGTATATTCTAGCCTTTAGTGTGGTATATTTTAGCCTATCGTGGGGTATATTCTAGCCTATAGTGTGGTATATTCTAGCCTATCGTGGGGTATATTCTAACCTATAGTGGGGTATATTCTAGCCTACAGTGGGGTATATTCTAGCCTGCAGTGTGGTATATTGTAGCCTATAGTGGGGTATATACTAGCCTTTAGTTGGGTATATTCTAGCCTATAGTTGGGTATATTCTAGCCTATAGTGGGATATATTCTAGCCTACAAAGGGGTATATCCTAGCCTATAGTGGGGTATATTCTAGCCTATAGTGGGGTATATTCTAGCCTATAGTGGGATATTTTCTAGCCTACAGTGTGGTATATTCTAGCCTATAGTGGGGTATATACTAGCCTATAGTTGGGTATATTATAGCCTATAGTGGGGTATATTCTAGCCTATAGTGGGGTATATTCTAGCCTATAGTGGGGTATATTCTAGCCTACAGTGGGATATATTCTAGCCTATAGTGGGGTATATTCTAGCCTATAGTGGGGTATATTCTAAACTATAGTGTGGTATATTCTAGCCTATAGGAGGGTATATTCTAGCCTATAGTGTGGTATATCCTAACCTATAGTGGGGTATATTCTAGCCTATAGTGTGGTATATTCTAGCCCATAGGAGGGTATATTCTAGCCTCTAGTGTGGTGTATTCTAGCCTATAGTGGGGTATATTCTAGCCTACAGTGGGGTATATTCTAGCCTATAGCTGGGTATATTCTAGCCTATAGTGGGGTATATTCTAGCCTATAGTGGGGTTTATTCTAGCCTATAGTGGGGTATATTCTAGCCTATAGTGTGGTATATTCTAGCCTATAGTGGGGTATATTCTAGCCTATAGTGGGGTATATTCTAGCCTATAGTGGGGTATATTCTAGCCTATGGTGGGGTATATTCTAGCCTATCGTGGGGTATATTCCAGCCTATAGTGGGGTATATTTTAGCCTATATTGGGGTATATTCTAGCCTATAAGAGGGTATATTCTAGCCGACAGTGGGGTATATTCTAGCCTATAGTGGGGTATATCCTAGCCTATAGTGGGGTATATTCTAGCCTATAGTGGGGCATATTCTAGCCGACAGTGGGGTATATTCTAGCCTACAGTGTGGTATATTCTAGCCTATAGTGGGGTATATTGTAGCCTACAGTGGGGTATATTCTACCCTATAGTGGGGTATATTCTAGCCTATAGTATGGTATATTCTAACCTATAGTGTGGTATATTCTAGCCTGTCGTGGGGTATATTCTAGCCTATAGTGGGGTATATTCTAGCCTATAGTGGGGTATATTCTAGCCGACAGTGGGGTATATTCTAAACTATAGTGTGGTATATTCTAGCCTATAGGAGGGTATATTCTAGCCTATAGTGTGGTATATCCTAACCTATAGTGGAGTATATTCTAGCCTATAGTGGGGTATATTCTTGCCTATAGTGTGGTATATTCTAGCCTATAGTGGGATATATTTTACCTTATAGGAGGGTATCTTCTAGCCTCTAATGTGGTGTATTCCAGTTTATAGGAGGGTATAATCTAGCCTATAGTGTGCTGTCTCCTAGCCGAAAGGAGGGTGTATTCTAGCCTATAGTGTGGTATATTCTATTTTATAGTGGGGTATATTCTAGCCTATAGGAGGGTATATTCTAATCTATAGTGTGGTGTATTCTAGCCAATAGTTCGGTATATTATAGCCTATAGTGTGGCACATTCTAGCCTAGGGAGGTATATACTGGCCAATAGTGTGGTATATTCTTGCTGAGGGAGGTCTATTATAGCCTATAGTGTGGTATATTCTAGCCTATAGGAGGGTATATTCTAGCCTCTAGTGTGGTGTATTCTAGCCTATAGTGTGGTATATAATAGCCTATAGTGTGGTATATTATAGCCTATAGTGTGGCACATTCCAGCCGAGGGAGGTATATCCTGGCCAATAGTGTGGTATATGCTTGCCTTGTGAGGTATATTCTGGCCTAGGGGATACTGTACAGTATATTCTAGCCTATATGAGGGTATATTATGGCCGATAGCATGGTCAATGGTATATCCGAGACTGTGACATATTCTTGTATAGGGAGGTATTTCTAGCCTATAGGCGGGTATACTCTAGTGGCAGATATATTCTAGCCCAGGGGGTATGTTATGGCCTATAGGAGAGTATATCCTAGCCTAGAAAGTATATTATAGCCTATAGGAGGGTATAGTCTAGCATGGGGGTATATTCTAGCGTATAGAAGGGAATATTCTAGCCTGGTGGGTATATACTAGCCTATAGTAGGGTATATTCTTGCCTATAGCACCGTAAGTCCTAGTCTCAGGAGGTATTTACTAACCTAGGGGCTACTGTATATTCTAGCCTATAAGGGTATACTCAGGGTATATTTGTGCTTAGTAAGGTATATTCTAATCTGGGGGATATATTCCAGTTTATATGAGCGTATATAAATAAACCGTCATATATAAATAATAATAAATAATCTTTGATTGATTGATATATTCTCACCTAGTGGGTGTATTCTATCCTTTAGGAAAGTATATTCTAGCTGAGGGGCTATATTGTAGCCTAAAGGAGGGGATATTCTAGTCTACAGGTGGGTATATTGTAGCCTAAGGGAGGGAGTATTTTCTAGCCTATGGAGGATATATATTAGCAAATGGAAGAACAATCTAGCATATATGGGGTATATTATATTCTATAGGGGTGTATCCAAGCCTGTAGGGGGTATACTGTAGCATAGGGGGTATATTCTAGCCCATAGGAAGGTGAAATCCAGCCTAGGGGGTATATTCTAGCCCATAGGAAGGTGAAATCTAGTTTAGGGGGTATATTCTAGCCTATAGAAGGGTATATTTTTGTCTCCTATAGGGAGGTATTTCCTGTCCAATAGAAGTATAGTCTAGCCTATTTAAGGTAGATTCAAGCCAGTAGGCGGGTATATTCTGGCCGATAGCGTGGTATATCCTAGTTTTGGGAGGTATATTCTGGTTTAGGGGTGTATATTCAAGGCTATGACATTGTATATTCTAGCCTATAGGGGGTATATGCTAGCATATAGGGGGCATATTGTAGCCCATTAGCACATAGAGAGGTGTGTTCTAGCCTATATGGAATATATCCAAGGTATATTCTAGCCTATAGTGGGGTATATTCTAGCCTGCAGTGTGGTATATTGTAGCCTATAGTGGGGTATATACTAGCCTATAGTTGGGTATATTCTAGCCTATAGTGGGATATATTCTAGCCTACAGTGTGGTATATTCTAGCCTATAGTGGGGTATATACTAGCCTATAGTTGGGTATATTCTAGCCTATAGTGGGGTATATATTCTAGCCTACAGTGGGGTATATTCTAGCCTATAGTGGGGTATATTCTAGCCTATAGTGGGATCTATTCCAGCCTACAGTGTGGTATATTCTAGCCTATAGTGGGGTATATACTAGCCTATAGTTGGGTATATTCTAGCCTATAGTGGGGTATATATTCTAGCCTACAGTGGGGTATATTCTAGCCTATAGTGGGGTATATTCTAGCCCATAGTGGGATATATTCTAGCCTACAGTGTGGTATATTCTAGCCTATAGTGGGGTATATACTAGCCTATAGTTGGGTATATTCTAGCCTATAGTGGGGTATATTTTAGCCTACAGTGGGGTATATTCTAGCCTATAGTGGGGTATATTCTAGCCTATAGTGGGGTATATTCTAGCCTACAGTGGGCTATATTCTAGCCTATAGTGGGGTATATTCTAGCCTATAGTGGGGTATATTCTAAACTATAGTATGGTATATTCTAGCCTATAGGAGGGTATATATTCTAGCCTATAGTGTGGTATATCCTAACCTATAGTGGGGTATATTCTAGCCTATAGTGGGGTATATTCTTGCCCATAGTGTGGTATATTCTAGCCTATAGTGGGATATATTTTACCTTATAGGAGGGTATATTCTAGCCTCTAATGTGGTGTATTCCAGTTTATAGGAGGGTATAATCTAGCCTATAGTGTGCTGTCTCCTAGCCTATAGGAGGGTGTATTCTAGCCTATAGTGTGGTATATTCTATTTTATAGTGGGGTATATTCTAGCCTATAGGAGGGTATATTCTAATCTATAGTGTGGTGTATTCTAGCCAATAGGTCGGTATATTATAGCCTATAGTGTGGCACATTCTAGCCTAGGTAGGTATATCCTGGCCAATAGTGTGGTATATTCTTGCTGAGGGAGGTATATTCTAGCCTATAGTGTCAGAATTTGTAGTTGACGAACCCCAAGATGCAGAGATGGCAGCAGGCTTGGTACAAGAAAACATGTTTTTAATGTTCAAAAATAAGAAAATGAAAACACGAACCAGAAAACAGGAAGCAGGAACAGGAGTCAGGATCCAGGGAATAGCTTAACGACAGCATACAGCAAACAACGACACGACAGGTAGTAACGACAATGATCCAGCAATGACTGGAGGAGAAGGCAGGTTTAAATAGTAGCTGGCTGATTGACACCAGGTGTGGCCAGGTGCCAATCAGCCACAGCTGAGGGGAAGCAGCACTCAGGGAGACACTCAGGAAATGAAGACAAAATAAAAGCGCTGACAGGAAACTAAGACAAACAGAGAAAAAACTAAAACATAGTCAAACTGTCAGGGACAAGCCTGACATATAGTGTGGTATATTCTAGCCCATAGGAGGGTATATTCTAGCCTCTAGTGTGGTGTATTCTAGCCTATAGTGGGGTATATTCTGGCCTACAGTGGGGTATATTCTAGCCTATAGCTGGGTATATTCTAGCCTTTAGTGGGGTATATTCTAGCCTATAGTGGGAGATATTCTAGCCTATAGTGGGGTATATTCTAGCCTATAGTGTGGTATATTCTAGCCTATAGTGGGGTATATTCTAGCCTATAGTGGGGTATATTCTAGCCTATAGTGGGGTATATTCTAGCCTATCGTGGGGTATATTCCAGCCTATAGTGGGGTATATTCTAGCCTATAGTGGGGTATATTCTAGCCTATAAGAGGGTATATTCTAGCCGACAGTGGGGTATATTCTAGCCTATAGTGGGGTATATTCTAGCCTATAGTGGGGTATATTCTAGCCGACAGTGGGGTATATTCTAGCCTACAGTGTGGTATATTCTAGCCTATAGTGGGGTATATTCTAGCCTACAGTGGGGTATATTCTACCCTATAGTGGGGTATATTCTAGCCTATAGTATGGTATATTCTAACCTATAGTGTGGTATATTCTAGCCTGTCGTGGGGTATATTCTAGCCTATAGTGGGGTATATGCTAGCCTATAGTGGGGTATATTCTAGCCGACAGTGGGGTTTATTCTCGCCTATGGTAGGGTATATTCTAGCCTACAGTGGGGTATATTCTAGCCTATAGTGGGGTATATTCTAGCCTATAATGGGGTATATTCTAGCCTATAGTGGGGTATATTCTAGCCTATAGTGTGGTATATTCTAGCCTATCGTGGGGTATATTCTAGCCTATAGTGTGGTATATATTCTAGCCTATCGTGGGGTATATTCTAACCTATAGTGGGGTATATTCTAGCCTACAGTGGGGTATATTCTAGCCTGCAGTGTGGTATATTGTAGCCTATAGTGGGGTATATACTAGCCTTTAGTTGGGTATATTCTAGCCTATAGTTGGGTATATTCTAGCCTATAGTGGGATATATTCTAGCCTACAAAGGGGTATATTCTAGCCTATAGTGGGGTATATTCTAGCCTATAGTGGGGTATATTCTAGCCTATAGTGGGATATATTCTAGCCTACAGTGTGGTATATTCTAGCCTATAGTGGGGTATATACTAGCCTATAGTTGGGTATATTCTAGCCTATAGTGGGGTATATTCTAGCCTATAGTGGGGTCTATTCTAGCCTATAGTGGGGTATATTCTAGCCTACAGTGGGATATATTCTAGCCTATAGTGGGGTATATTCTAGCCTATAGTGGGGTATATTCTAAACTATAGTGTGGTATATTCTAGCCTATAGGAGGGTATATTCTAGCCTATAGTGTGGTATATCCTAACCTATAGTGAGGTATATTCTAGCCTATAGTGTGGTATATTCTAGCCCATAGGAGGGTATATTATAGCCTCTAGTGTGGTGTATTCTAGCCTAT
The DNA here is from genome assembly GCF_033978685.3 of Nerophis lumbriciformis. NCBI lineage: Eukaryota > Metazoa > Chordata > Actinopteri > Syngnathiformes > Syngnathidae > Nerophis > Nerophis lumbriciformis. The sequence goes on along the minus strand of NC_084558.2, from coordinate 43,641,231 downwards.
AGTGGGGTATATTCTAGCCTACAGTGGGGTATATTCTAGCCTATAGCTGGGTATATTCTAGCCTATAGTGGGGTATATTCTAGCCTATAGTGGGGTTTATTCTAGCCTATAGTGGGGTATATTCTAGCCTATAGTGTGGTATATTCTAGCCTATAGTTGGGTATATTCTAGCCTATAGTGGGGTATATTCTAACCTATAGTGGGGTATATTCTAGCCTATGGTGGGGTATATTCTAGCCTATCGTGGGGTATATTCCAGCCTATAGTGGGGTATATTCTAGCCTATAGTGGGGTATATTCTAGCCTATAAGAGGGTATATTCTAGCCGACAGTGGGGTATATTCTAGCCTACAGTGGGGTATATTCTAGCCTATAGTGGGGTATATTCTAGCCTATAATGGGGTATATTCTAGCCTATAGTGGGGTATATTCTAGCCTATAGTGTGGTATATTCTAGCCTATCGTGGGGTATATTCTAGCCTATAGTGTGGTATATATTCTAGCCTATCGTGGGGTATATTCTAACCTATAGTGGGGTATATTCTAGCCTACAGTGGGGTATATTCTAGCCTGCAGTGTGGTATATTGTAGCCTATAGTGGGGTATATACTAGCCTTTAGTTGGGTATATTCTAGCCTATAGTTGGGTATATTCTAGCCTATAGTGGGATATATTCTAGCCTACAAAGGGGTATATTCTAGCCTATAGTGGGGTATATTCTAGCCTATAGTGGGGTATATTCTAGCCTAAAGTGGGATATATTCTAGCCTACAGTGTGGTATATTCTAGCCTATAGTGGGGTATATACTAGCCTATAGTTGGGTATATTCTAGCCTATAGTGGGGTATATTCTAGCCTATAGTGGGGTCTATTCTAGCCTATAGTGGGGTATATTCTAGCCTACAGTGGGATATATTCTAGCCTATAGTGGGGTATATTCTAAACTATAGTGTGGTATATTCTAGCCTATAGGAGGGTATATTCTAGCCTATAGTGTGGTATATCCTAACCTATAGTGGGGTATATTCTAGCCTATAGTGTGGTATATTCTAGCCCATAGGAGGGTATATTATAGCCTCTAGTGTGGTGTATTCTAGCCTATAGTGGGGTATATTCTAGCCTACAGTGGGGTATATTCTAGCCTATAGCTGGGTATATTCTAGCCTATAGTGGGGTATATTCTAGCCTATAGTGGGGTTTATTCTAGCCTATAGTGGGGTATATTCTAGCCTATAGTGTGGTGTATTCTAGCCAATAGTTCGGTATATTATAGCCTATAGTGTGGCACATTCTAGCCTAGGGAGGTATATACTGGCCAATAGTGTGGTATATTCTTGCTGAGGGAGGTCTATTATAGCCTATAGTGTGGTATATTCTAGCCTATAGGAGGGTATATTCTAGCCTCTAGTGTGGTGTATTCTAGCCTATAGTGTGGTGTATAATAGCCTATAGTGTGGTATATTATAGCCTATAGTGTGGCACATTCCAGCCGAGGGAGGTATATCCTGGCCAATAGTGTGGTATATGCTTGCCTTGTGAGGTATATTCTGGCCTAGGGGATACTGTACAGTATATTCTAGCCTATATGAGGGTATATTATGGCCGATAGCATGGTATATGGTATATCCGAGACTGTGACATATTCTTGTATAGGGAGGTATTTCTATCCTATAGGCGGGTATACTCTAGTGGCAGATATATTCTAGCCCAGGGGGTATGTTATGGCCTATAGGAGAGTATATCCTAGCCTAGAAGGTATATTATAGCCTATAGGAGGGTATAGTCTAGCATGGGGGTATATTCTAGCGTATAGAAGGGAATATTCTAGCCTGGTGGGTATATACTAGCCTGTAGTAGGGTATATTCTTGCCTATAGCACGGTAAGTCCTAGTCTCAGGAGGTATTTACTAACCTAGGGGCTACTGTATATTCTAGCCTATAAGGGTATACTCAGGGTATATTTGTGCTTAGTAAGGTATATTCTAATCTGGGGGATATATTCCAGTTTATATGAGCGTATATAAATAAACCGTCATATATAAATAATAATAAATAATCTTTGATTGATTGATATATTCTCACCTAGTGGGTGTATTCTATCCTTTAGGAAAGTATATTCTAGCTGAGGGGCTATATTGTAGCCTAAAGGAGGGGATATTCTAGTCTACAGGTGGATATATTGTAGCCTAAGGGAGGGAGTATTTTTTAGCCTATGGAGGATATATATTAGCAAATGGAAGAACAATCTAGCATATATGGGGTATATTATATTCTATAGGGGTATATCCAAGCCTGTAGGGGGTATACTGTAGCATAGGGGGTATATTCTAGCCCATAGGAAGGTGAAATCCAGCCTAGGGGGTATATTCTAGCCCATAGGAAGGTGAAATCTAGTTTAGGGGGTATATTCTAGCCTATAGAAGGGTATATTTTTGTCTCCTATAGGGAGGTATTTCCTGTCCAATAGAAGTATAGTCTAGCCTATTTAAGGTAGATTCAAGCCAGTAGGCGGGTATATTCTGGCCGATAGCGTGGTATATCCTAGTTTTGGGAGGTATATTCTGGTTTAGGGGTGTATATTCAAGGCTATGACATTGTATATTCTAGCCTATAGGGGGTATATGCTAGCATATAGGGGGCATATTGTAGCCCATTAGCACATAGAGAGGTGTGTTCTAGCCTATATGGAATATATCCAAGTCTAGCGGGGTATATTCTATCTAGCCTAGTATATACAAGCCCATAAGGGGGTATATTCTAGCCTACAATTTGGTATATTCTTGCCTATGGATGATTCAATCTATAGGTGGGTATAATATAGCCCAGGGGTCAGCAACCAGCGGCTCCGGAGCCGCATGTGGCTCTTTGATCACTCTGATGCGGCTCAGCTGCTTGCTTGCCGACCCCCCCTGATTTTTCCGGGATACTTCTGAATTTCAGTGCCTCTCCCGAAAATCTCCCGGGGTAACCATTCTCTAATTTTCACCAGGACAACAATAGTGGGGGCGTGCGTGATAGCACTGCCTTTAGCATACTTCACAACCTGTCGTCGCGTCAGCTTTTGTTACCAAACTATCTGCGTGCCGGCCCAGTCACATGTTGTATGGGGTTTCCGCCTATACACGTAAGTGACTGCAAGGCATACTTGGTCAACAGCCATGCAGGTTACACTGAGGGTGGCGATTTAAACAACTTTAACACTCTTACTAATTTGCGCCACAATGTTAACCCACACCAAACAAGAATGACAAACACATTTTGGGAAAACATCCGCAGCGTAACACAGCATAAACACAACAGGACAAATACCCAGAATCCCATGCATCCCTAACTCTTCCCGGCTACATTATACACCCCCGCTACCACCAAACCCCTCCCCCAACCGCGCCCACCTCAACCGACGCACAGAAGAGTCAGGGATGCATGGGATTCTGGGTATTTGTTCTGTTGTGTTTATGTTGTGTTACAGTGTGGATGTTCTCCCAAAATGTGTTTGTCATACTTGTTTGGTGTGGGTTCACATTGTGGCGCATATTAGTAAGAGTGTTAAAGTTGTTTATATCGCCACCCTCAGTGTAACCTGTATCGCTGTTGACCAAGTAGGCCTTGCAGTCACTTACGTGTGCAGGCAGAAGCCGCATACAACATGTAACCGGGCTGGCACACAGACTACATACAGACTGTAGAGGGTGCTAATGGCAGTGCCATCACGGCACGCCCTTATTAGTGATGATTGGGTAAAAATCAGCAGACATTCGAAAGAATGGTTGCCCTGAATTACGGGAATCTACCGGAAAAATCGGGAAGGGGCCGCACTAACATTACATTTTCATTATGAGGTGCGGGCCGCAAAATAACGCCTCCGGGCCGCGTGTCTGAGACCCCTGGTTTATACATAGCACAAAGCAAAAAAAAAACTTTGTATGCAGTGTTATTTAATTTTAAATTTCAAAAGAGTTTTGTGGCTCCCATTGTTTTCTTTAATTTGTGAAACGGGTCAAAATGGCTCTTTGACAGGTAAAGGTTGCCGACCCCTGGTATAGCCCATGGGGGTATATTCTACCCTATGGGGGTATATTTTAGCCTAGTGAGATAGATTTTAGCACACGGGGGCATGGGTATATTCCGTCTAGGGGGTATAGTCGAGCCTCGAGGGATATATTCCAGCTCATAGGGTGGCGTATATCTTAGTTTATTGGGGGTATATTCTAGTCTACAATGTGGTATATTCTATCCTTTGGATGATTCAATCTATAGGTGGGTATAGTATAGCCCATGGGGGTATATTCTACCCTTTAGGGGGTATATTTTAGCCTAGGGAGATAGATTTTAGCACATGGCGGGGTGGGTATATTCAGTCTAAGGGGTATAGTCTACCCTCGAGGGATATATACCAGCCCATAGGGGGGTATATCCTAGTTTATTGGGGGTTCTATTCTACCCGAGGGTGGTTTATTCTAGTTTAGGGGGTATATTCTATCCTATAGGGCAGTGTTTTTCAACCACTGTGCCGCGGCACACTAGTGTGCCGTGAGATACAGTCTGGTGTGCCGTGGGAGATTATCTAATTTCACTTATTTGGGGTAAAAAAAATTTTTTTCAAACCAGTAATTATAGTCTGCAAATGATGTGTTGTTGTTGAGTGTCAGTGCTGTCTAGAGCTCGGCCGAGTAACCGTGTAACACTCTTCCATATCAGTAGGTGGCAGTCGGTAGCTAATTTCTTTGTAGATGTCGGGAACAGCGGGCAGAGTGAAGGTAAAAAGTTGTCTAATGCTTTAACCAAAAATAAACAAAAGGTGAGTGCCCCCTAAGAAAAGGCATTGAAGCTTAGGGAAGGCTATGCAGAACAAAACTAAAACTGAACTGGCTACAAAGTAAACAAAAACAGAATGCTGGACAGCAGCAAAGACTTACTGTGGAGCAAAGACAGCGTCCACAATGTACATCCGAAAATGACATGACAATCAACGATGTCCCCACAAAGAAGGACAAAAACAACTGAAATATTCTTCATTGCTAAAACAAAGTAGATGCAGGAAATATCGCTCATGAAACTGCTACAGAAAAATACCCAAAAAAGAGAAAAAGCCACCAAAATAGGAACGCAAGACAAGAACTAAAACACTACACACAGGAAAACAGCAAAAAAACTCAAAGTAGGTCAGGGCGTGATGTGACAGGTGGTGACAGTACACCTACTTTGAGACAAGAGCTATAGTGATGCATGCTTGGTTATGGTTTTTACCGCCTTTTTACGGTCAACTGAATTTCGTTTTTTAATGATTTCTACTGGTGGTGTGCCTCCGCATTTTTTCAACGCAAAAAATGTGCCTTGGCTCAGAAAAGGTTGAAAAACACTGCTATAGGGGGTATATTGTAGCCCATAGGGGGATATATTCTAGCCTATAAAGGGGTATATTGTAAAATGACAATAAAGTCGCTGCTGATATGGATTTTTTAGCCCACTGAGGGTATATTATAGCCCATCCCATTGTATACCAGGGGCCTGAAGAAGCTCATCCAGGCATTAGTTACATGCACAGTGGCAGCAGGCAATGAAAACACTCAAATAATGAGGTAAGCGGATAAAAAGGAATGACTTCATGTGTTCTGTGGTCAGCTGATGGCGCATTCGGGGCGATTCCGACGACTCGGCACGTGTAGAAGTCCTCCGTCACGTTCCGTCCGACAGGCTCCAACTCGAAGATACACGCTAAAAGTACATCCAATAGTGAACATGTTGGCTCAGGCCGATGATTGCTTGCTCGCCGCATTGTCCTCTCTGGAGGAAGTCAGGGACTTACCTGCTCCCGGCGTCTCACTTGCCAGGAGGAAGAGGCGGACTCCCTGACCTCCTCCGACCTGCCCAGGGCAGATTCGCTCTGCTGTTTTTTTTGTTCTGCAAGAAAAAGCTGACAAAATATAAGATAAGAAGACTTGATTTTGGGGAAAAAGTACTAAAAACTAGTCAAATGATCTGTCCATGCAGCTAGTTTATACACTATATTGCATACTTGCCAACCCTCCCGAATTTTCCGGGAGACTCTCGAAATTCAGCGCCTCTCCCGAAAACCTCCCGGAACAAATATTCTCCCGAAAATCTCCCGATTTTCAGCCGGAGCTGGAGGCCACGCCCCCTCCAGCTCCATGCGGACCTGAGTGAGGACAGCCTTTTTTCATGACGGGAGGACAACAGGGTGACAAGAACTAAATCATCCAGACTAGAGATAAATTGTATTATTATGTTTATCTTACCTAAAAATAAATATATTTATTAATAAAAATAAAAATAAATAAATAAATGTTTACTATATTTTGCTAAAAACATCAAAATTAATTGTATTTTTATTTGTATTTTTTCGTGACTCCTTATTACATCCAGCCATAGAATTATACATTAAAATAAACATATTTGAAATAATTGATTTTAAATTATCATAATAATTCATTTAAAATGACCATATTTAATTATTAAAATAATTGCTTGTTTATCAACAACTTTAGCATTTTATTCATTACATTTTGAAACTCTCGCCTTAATATTTATTTATGCAAGTTTGAAGTATCAATTATCTAAACACAGTTTGTTTGCATATTTTCAGGATGTAGATATCTATATATATATATATATATATATATATATATATATATATATATATATATATATATATATATATATATATATATATATATATATATGTATATATATATATATGTATGAAATACTTGACTTGGTGAATTCTAGCTGTCAATGTACTCCTCCCCTCTTAACCACGCCCCCAACCACGCCCCGCCCACCCCCGACCACGCCCCCACCCCCAACCTCCCGAAATCGGAGGTCTCAAGGTTGGCAAGTATGATATTGCCAAAAGTATTTGGCCACCTGCCACACATGAACTTGAAGTGCCATCCCATTCCTAACCCATAGGGTTCAATATGATGTCGGCCCACCTTTTGCAGCTATTACAGCTTCAACTCTTCTGGGAAGGCTGTCCACAAGGTTGCGGAGTGTGTTTATAGGAATTTTCCACCATTCTCCCAAAAGCGCATTGGTGAGGTCACACACTGATGTTGGTCGAGAAGGCCTGGCTCTCAGTCTCCGTTCTAATTCATCCCAAAGGTGTTCTATCGGGTTCAGGTCAGGACTCTGTGCAGGCCAGTCAAGTTCATCCACACCAGACTCTGTCATCCATGTCTTTATGGACCTTGTTTTGTGCACCGGTGCACAGTCATGTTGGAAGAGGAAGGGGCCCGCTCCAAACTGTTCCCACAAGGTTGGGAGCATGGAATTGTCCAAAATGTTTTGGTATCCTGGAGCATTCAAAGTTCCTTTCACTGGAACTAAGGGGCCAAGCCCAACTCCTGAAAAACAACCCCACACCCTAATTCCTCCTCCACCAAATTTCACACTCGGCACAATGCAGTCTGAAATGTACCGTTCTCCTGGCAACCTCCAAACACAGACTCGTCCATCAGATTGCCAGAGGGAAAAGCGTCTCCACTGCTCTAGAGTCCAGTGGCAACAAGCTTTACACCGCTGCATCCGACGCTTTGCATTGGACTTGGTGATGTATGGCTTAGATGCAGCTGCTTGGCCATGGAAACCCATTCCATGAAGCTCTCTGCATACTGTATGTGGGCTAATTAGAAGGTCACATGAAGTTTGGAGCTCTGTAGCAACTGACTGTGCAGAAAGTCTTTGCACTATGCGCTTCAGCATCCGCTGACCCCTCTCTGTTAGTTCACGTGTCCTACCACTTGGTGGCTGAGTTGCTGTTGTTCCCAAACTCTTCCATAATAAAGCCCACAGTTGACTTTGGAATATTTAGGAGCGAGGAAATTTCATGACTGGATTTGTTGCACAGGTGGCGTCCTATGACAGTTCCACGCTGGAAATCACTG